>NW_020273045.1:1865384-1986947 GCF_003268045.1 Sipha flava
CCCCCCCCCCCCCCCCCCCCCGGCCACGACAGGCAGGCCCGCCCCCTTTGGTCGGGCGGTACCTTAGAGGGCTGAATCAGTCTAATTATTGTCATCGATATAGGGAGTCCTATTTTGCCCGTTATCCTCTGGGGTTTTTAATTAAAAATTAAACCTCACTTATGAATACAAATGAGCAAAAAAATGGTTGTCCTCTGTATATATGTATAGGGTGTCAGGTGGATATCTGATATTATTTTATCTTCCTCCTCCTCATTTTTATCCTTTTCGTCCTTAAAATGCACGAGCTACGTATATAGGCTAGTTTGTTTATAGATTTGTTTCCAATACACGCATTTTGGCCAATTCCCACAAGACGCTTCACAGATGTAATTGCTTGCCGGACTACTCGTTAAATCCCAAAACAATTTCTCGTTTTCTTTCCTAACCCACAAAAAACACGCGGTCGATGGGCTACAAATGGATTTAATCAGTGAATTTCTCATGTGGTATGGTCGAAATACAAAAATGTTAGATTTAATTCATTATTCAATTTGGACAAGTACCTAAACGTTAACAGATAAAAAACCCCTGGAAAAATTACCTTTAAATAATAATTTTAGTATTATAAACTTATTGTTATCATTTTGTACATTACCTATATTAAATATTACAGGGCTGAGATTGAGCTGGTCAACTTTTGTTTACAAAAATGTGTAATAAACATTTTGTTTTTTCTTGATAAAAACGAATATAAGTCATTTTTATCTATACCTGGATATACTTAATTATACAATGAACAATTAGTTTCGAAATTTGGAATGTACATGTATGTTTTTAATCAACTATATTTTATTTGTATGATCATAAAAATAAAAATAAAATAAATACTGAAGCATTTTTAAGCGATACTTTTACTTAGAAGTAAATAAAATATAATATACAAACTAACATTTAAAATGATTCATATAAGTAATTATGGGTGGGTATAAATACACAGTTACAATTATTATAGATGAATGGATAAATTATTTAATTTTTATGAATACCAGCTTATACCGCTTGAATGCGTACACGGCTTATATAAAATATGCACCCGAGTTTATAACAGATAATAATAGTAATAATAATATGAAACAACCGTGACTATTGTATATTTAAATGAACGTCGAAAACACAGATTGATGGTTGAGTCTCATACCGTATAACAAATTAACTTAAAACGGTATTTTTATCATTTAGGTCCGTAGTATGAAAGTCAAATGCTTAATCATATGAGCTTACGAAATAACTAAATGCTTTTTTGGTTATTTGTTCACTATTTCAGTTTTTTTTTTTTTTTAAGTCACTGATTTATTAAAAACTTATAGGCTTATACATATGATATTGAATTTAAATGTTTAATTTATTGAATATTTTTATGGTTCAACTAATTGTTAAATATAATTTCCATTAATCATTTTTTTTAGGAATTTTTACTTTAGCTAACAGTGTTATTAATTAGATCGATTTCTTTTTTATGTCACGCCATGTTTTTAAACACGTATGTGTGGCATTAAGTTCTGCTATTAATTATTTGTAATTTTATTAAAATTTTATTGTCATATTTGTTATTTTCTATAATTATATTTATAATGCATATTATTTTTCATGCATTTTTTTACTGTTCTAAATGTTATTTGTCACATAATTATTATTACTTACTGTAATATTGTTCTAATATTCTATTGCGTTGTTACCCATTTATAAATTAATAATTTGATGTGAAATAAATATATTTGGAGCTTGTTAAAAATTTAAGTTGATAAAAAGTTATAAAAAAAAAAAAAAGTAAATTATAAATAACGCGTAACAATATTTATAATTGTAAAATTTTAGAACAGTAAGTGCTTTTTATTGTTATTGGTTATATTTTGCAGTAATGGAGTAATAATTTATGGAGTGCTAATGTTGTGTACTGCATTTGTGGCTCGTCGATTACTTTTTGAACTTTCAACGTATTAATATATTGCATATGTTACGGTAATAGTACGAATACCGTAACACATATATGACTTCGATTTTCCAAATGTATTGCACTTAACCCGATCAGCATGTGTTGATATTTACATATGTAATTTAATAACATATAAAATACTCTTACATGATTTTACGTTATTAAATATTACAAAGATCTATTATAAATTGTCCCGAGTACTTTTAAGTAAAAATTATACTGAATCATTTTTTCATTGGCTATGGTTAACATTATAGTCAAATACGAGTATGAAATAATTTTTTGAATATTAGTATTGAAATATTTACCATATTATTGGAATAGATAAAGCAGTCTTCTACGGGGGGTGTCTATGGCGTATACAATAATAAATAGCAATAAAATTATTTTTTCTTATTTCATGAGAAATAGAAACGTCATAATAGCGGTCTCATATAATCTACGTTGAAATAATGAAAGGAATAATAATGAAAATCATTGCACAACTCAATGATAAATTAGGCAACGTAAAAATATAAATATATTTTTATACTTCATATTTTATATTTATATAATTTATAATTTATAGTTAAAATTAATCTAACATGTATATACTTGTTTTTTGGCCAGTAAATTTATTATTATTATAACTGATATAAATTAGCACATGTAAATATAACGTTGGAGTATTTTTCAGAGTCATCGGTTATAGGTCAACAAATGCGGCATGTTACTGCATATTTACATTCGATGTCTCGTTGCAAACGAATAATTTCGTAATTTGCGTTCTGCGCGTCTGATACTGATAAAAATAATACAGTAACGATACGATTATATAATTACGCATAGTAGTTATGCTGTATAGAAGTGATCCTAAATAACGGACGTTTATCTGTATAAAATAATAATTACAATAATAATTATAATACCGAGAGGATGCGATATTATAATGAGTGAGTTGTTGAAGCGAAGGGAGAAAAAGAGAGAGAGAGAGAGAGAGAAAGAGAAAGAGGAAATAATCGAGACTATGGTCGCGCGTGAAAAGTGAAGAGGCGGGTGTATAATAGAGGGGGGCTGAGAGGAAAAGGATAAAACCGACGGCGACGTACGGAGATAAATAACGTTCGTCGAGTGTGAAAAGCGACGCGCGCGCAGGATAAAAAGGCCGAGAGTTCATTTTCCGGGCGACCGAGAACCGCTGGAGCGCGGTCAGCTGCTCAATAACTGTGCGTGTCGGTGGGCCTAAAACTGCGAGGGCTCGCGAGTAAAACGACAAATCAGATTATATTATAGTAATACGTTATCGGCGTATCGGTCGACGTACTATTGTTAAATCGGGCTACATTAGACATCTATTACAGTGCGGAAACCAGTGACCTTTAAAGAGCGAACGGTTTTTATTATTTTTTTTTTTATGGTAACTAAGACATATCTGGGATATATTCACTAATTTTCAAAGGAAAAAATTATGAGCAGCAGAAACCAGAACATTAATCTGAATTCAAAAACAGTTACTTCTCTATTCTACAACTAAAATACTGTATTATATACTAAATGACTGTACAACGCGTTTATACTTAATAGATAAACTGACCGATTTTTTCTCGCGGAGTTCAATATTTATGTTCGCACCTGATCATTTTTATGTATCTCATAAATTAAATATTAATTACGTTCTTTAAATACGATTAAACGTACAGGGATATCTGTTTTAATTTTGTTACGATTTGAGTAGGTAGTGTTTAAGAGGACGGTAAAAGAGCGATTTGTCGGATGGGATATTATTCAAACACGACAAGAAGCGAGTTTGAATCTTTTAAGTTTTCACAATAATCCAGACTCAATCGAAAGCTCGGGAGATGTCTAGTAACACTACTATATAGAACTGTTTTTTTCTTAATTACATTAAAAAATGTAATTCTAATTACATTTGACATATCGTATATATGCTCTCATTTAACACATCAATGAATTTCAAACATTTATCCCTTCTGAAGAGCAAACAAAATGTTGACCACCGAAGTGACCCCTGCTTATATATTTATATATACACATATACGGCGCGATGTTAAACTCAGTGAGATGTATAAGTTGGTGTCTCGGCGGGGCAACGTGGAACGACGTCACTGAAGCTTTGGGAAGCAGTCGGCTGCTGAAGTCCGTAGTGACATGTGAGATCGTCCCTATAGGGTTTGCGATTTTCTTTAACTTAAGAATTCACACTTCACCTATGGACTATCGTTCAGTCGCATCGTTGAACGTGGGGCCGTATCATCAGAAACGTTAAAGTTTGAAATTGTTCTAAAACATTCCGCACGTTCATTTATACACTTTTATATATTCCTCGTCAGCAGACCGAACCGAATAGTATATGCGAAAAAAATGATAGAAAACAGTACCATGATTTAAGATTATGTTCAGAAAGAAGATTGTTTATAGGTAAATTTAAAAAAAGAAGATTGCTTTTAAAAAAAATGCGGAAAAAATGGATACGCTTGACATACGCTCACAGTAGGGAAAAAATATATTCGATATACGAGTATTAGTCTAAAATATATATAAGCTGTAATTTAAGCTTTGTCCCTTCTCCCCTCTCCCGATACCACGTATTTCACACGGAATAGGATTAAACTCTTTAAGACACTCAATATTTGTCACCCCTTGATAAGGAAATCATTAAATAGATTTACAATAAATTATCGATTTTAGAGAAATCGAATAAATATATGCAGAGTAGTGGGTTTGATAAAAAAAAAAAATGTATAAAAAATTTTTTTTGTTAAATATTTTTTATATGATCCATATATATATATATATATATATATATATATTACGGGTAATGTTAATATTTGGCTAATGTGTAATTTTCGTTTATAAGCAGGAATTATTAACATTATCCGGACAATGTTAATTTTAACCAGTCAATATTGGATAATGTTAAAAGTTGTATATTAAATAAACTAAAGATTTATTATTAGCATTCTATACAATTACAAAGCGTTGGACTTCCAGAGTATAATATCTTATCTTGACTTGTAACGGAGTTAGCCAGTTATCTTACCGATAAAGTGAACAATATATCGATATATGGGTTTAATATTTATCTTAATTGTATGACATTTTTTGTAAATAATTTTATATGCGCTATACAAAATACGACGTCACACATTAATTTATTGTTAGTCTGCTTTCAGTTTTCATGCATGATAAATTGCAAGTACAGTGTTATTAGTGTTAAACTGTTAAGTATTTTAGATTGCATTTTTAATAAAATGGAAACAAAACTGGAGTTTTATAATTTATTTGAGAGTTTTGTTGTTTGAAAACCAGAAGATAACTTGTCTTATTTGTCAAATGAAAAATATTTAAATATAATTAATGAATTAAAAGGTGGCAATAAATCTCGTCATTTGAATAAATTTCAAATTATTAATATCGAAAGAGACGTGTTATTAAGGCATTATCCAAAAGTTCTTGGCTAATATCATATTATCCGGTTAATGTTAACATTAGCCAACATTTAATAATATTCATGGCAGGTAATAACAGTTGGCTAATGTCGACTTTAGCCGGATAATGTCGACATTATCCAAATGTTAACATTAGAGCTCTTAATACACGTGAATTCACGGAATTCACGTGTCACGTGTTACGTGCACAGTTCAAAATAAAAACGTATATCCTAAACTTAATACTGTACTATTAATATTTTATTAAAACTTCAAGTGTATAACATAAAATTACTAATTTTACCATTGTAAAAATGGATATATATTTTGGATAAACATGTATTTCACGTGTACACGTGAATTCCGTGACACGTGTTTTAAGAGCTCTAGTTAACATTACCCGTAACATATATACAATGATTTACAATTTATAAAGAAAAAGTTCCAAAATTGTTTATTTTCCACCTATTCAAAATCACATTTGAAATATATTCATCTTAATAAGGTAAAAGGTAGAATAATTATTTTAATGAGTTTGTTCAAAAATGTTGCAACACTTTTACATAATATAACTGATCAACAACGTAACTGATCATAACTCGAAAAGCGTGTTTACCAATTTGAGAATAAATGGTCGACAGTATATTGAAGGTTATGACAATTTTATTTAACAGTAAATCACGTCGATCCGTAAGTACCTAGATGTATATTTAGATCTTTACGCGTTATAAAAGAGCGTGCATACCACGTGTAATTTAAGTTACTTTCACGGAATAATTTAAAACGCGTTTCGTCGCATTTTATTCGGTGATTTTACAGATGACAAAAGAGTTTAAGGTTTTTCGAGTAATTTCTCGGGTTTGAACAGCAAAATAGGTGGCACTACATATGCCAAAAACAGTTAAAACAGTTTAAATATAATAACAGAATGTTTATTATTACAAAATAGTCGTTAGCCGATGACAGACAGGTCACCGACTAGCCAACTGGGCCAGTTTGGTCGTCTGCACGGTTAAATTGCTGTACCGTAGGGACAGCTGTTCGCGTGTCCGAGAAAACTATTTAAAATACGTAACACAAAAGAAGATAAATTTCGCTCGCTAATTATTATTTTTTCCTCGACATGTTATGCTGTGTGTCGAAACAACCATTACATTGATAAAACTTGGTTGTAGAACAAGTAAATAATGTGTCATGGTAACGATAAATTAATACAAACTCAACAAATCTGTGCGATCGGTGAGACGACCACACAGCCGTGGATTTAAAATAAATCAATGTTGTACGCGAACTGCGTAGGTGCGTCGAATGCATGGTTTTCCAACAGAATTATGTTAAAACAATTGACTACCAAGCACTTGAACCAAATATAGTAATGAGACTGTCACTATATTTATATACATCGGACGTGTTGCCGCGAGATAAAAATTTAAAGAGTGTGCTAACACACAACATTTCTCCCGGATATAATCATTAACTTCGAACAGACTACACCTACTACTGAATTCGATTGTAAAATGATTTTCGAGTTCGATAAGTATATTCTGTGTCACCTTAGGCAACTTGTTGGAAAGTATTTATATTTTTTCGGAACCAAAGCTGTTCTCTCTCTTTCACGTAGTAAACACGGGACAGCGTACTGTTGAATGTACATCGAATGTAACTATCGTGACCAGCAAGTAATACAATCGAATTACATGTACGTGCACGAATTAACTGCAATAAAATAGTTTGAAAATTGTGAGCTACATTTGCACACATTTTTTTTGACAAAAATCGATTTAATAATCTAAATATCTGAATACAGTGACGTAAAATATATCACTGTTAATAATAAACGTGATGCACTACGGTTTCGAAAAGTATATATCATAAATATATATATTATATTTATAAAGGCATTTAATTATTTAACCACGAGAGATTGGTCGTTCGATCAAACTTAAAACTTGGTTTTAACCACGTGCAAATAGTGCGTGTGATCTTTAAGCATATTTGCCAAACTCCAGTCTTGGGATTAATCTCGTTCTCATTAGCAAAACTGAAAAAAAAAGGGAATTAAATGGTGCTTGAAATAGCAGTACGATATTAAAGTCAAAGAGCAGATAACTGCGGCTAGTCTTCCTTGAAATTGCCAGAACCGTTTTCGCCCCTAATTCGGTCACGGATTCTGATCTCTGTGCGAATAATAAAAAAATCAAAAAAAATCAGCCCATTATGTACCGCGTCATTATTCCTCCATTATCTCACGGTATGAGGGTGAAACGAAATGTTATTATTCAGCCCTGTACAGAATCATACACATGTACCATATAGTACAATATATATTCACACACGATATGATTATTCGGTGGTATTATTGCATGCATAAATATATATACATGCATATAATGTACCTACGTCTATACTCAGTGCCTTGTGACGTTTTTCGGGGCTTAATGGGTTTTTTTCTTAATGAATGGCCTTTACAGGCTGCTTTTATTTGAAAGCGAATGTAACAGAAATTAATTTTTTAATAACTTTCTTCATTTTCCACGTGCACTCTCTGGAATAATATATTATAAGTACACATACATTTAAAATTTTGCATTCGTTCCAAAATTATTTTATCATTATATGGTTATAATAACGTAATAATTTTTATTCATCTCAAATTTGATAGTAAAAATAATAATAATAATAACAAATATAAATAATGATATTAGAAATAATGATATGAGCTAATCAATCTTATTTTTAAACACACTTTTGATGAGAGAGGGGTCTGTTCAGTTATTGTTAATAATTATTAAATTTAGTAAAATAAAAGATTTTGCTTATAACAAAATATTTAAGTAAAAATTCTAGTAATAATACGAAAAAAATATAAATAAATAGTACTTAAATAATAATGAACATAAGCAATATCATTTATTGATATTAATGATTATTTTTTCAAATATATACTTTTTATAAAATATTTAAACAAAATCTCATAATTTATTAACTTAATAGGTTTAAGTAATTCATATTTTTAAAACTTTGTATTGATAATATTTTTGATACGAAGTAGTAGGTATTACATTTAGGAACCTTAAGAAAATTCTCAATTCTTCCTTTAGAAATAATGCTATGAACTATATATATATGTTAGCGATAATATATATAATACATTATTTTATTAAATAACTAGTTATTCTATAAAATACCAGCATATGCACGTTAATATATAAATTACACGGTTTTACTAGTTAATATATAGAATATCGATTGGGTTTTCGCTAACGAATGACATTTTTATCGTTAGATAGAACACCGGGACTGGATTAGATAAAATACAAAATTTGTTGCCGTTATCGTTTTATTAAAAAAAACAATAAGATATATTGATGAACCACATCATTCGGCGTAGACTAAACTTATTCGTATGACGTGTACCGCGATTTTACCTATTTGATAATTTTCAGTGTTGTATAGTGCAGTGGTTCTCAACCTTTTTTTGTTCACGGCACACCATTTACATCACAAGTTTTCGCGGTACACCCATGCACTTGACAACAACAAAAACTTTGGCTACGCGTTAAGATATCCAGTTGGGTTAAAAGCGTACAGTTTAATACATATGTATCGTATTATCTGCACAATTAATTGACATTTAACTGTCAGTTTTATCGATCGGTATTTTTAAATATCAGACATTTTTCACGGCACACCTAGTCGATATCTACTATTGATTTTTTATTGTTATTTATAATTTGTTTAAGATTTTAATAATTCTAATAAATTGAAATTTAAAAAAAAAAATTAGTATTTATATTTAATATAATAATCGTTTTAAATACATTAATTAAACCTTTATTTTTAGTTTATAAAATATCTAGTTAATATGTAGAATTACTAGTTGGAATATGTATTTATGGATTCATTCAATACATTAACTGAAATTATCCGTAATTCTATAAAATAACTAGTTATTTTATAAAATTATGAAATTTCATACATTAACGCTAACATATATATATGTAAATCGGGTCATTCTAATGGCATGGACAAATTATAGATATTTTAATTAGACTTGTCTTAAAATTTGACATTCAAGAAGATAAAATTTGATATTAATAATAGTTCAATGAAGTGATTATCGATGTAGGAGGAAATATTTTGGTGTTTACCCAGGTCTTAAAAAAGCTTTTTCTATTTTACATAAAACATTTGTTTGTATCTACTAATAAGTTTACTCCTGTGTGCAATGTGTGCTTAAAAAGATAGTACGATGGATTAATATTGCTGTTATATAAGAAAATTTAAGTCAAAAAGAAATAATAAATAGTCGTGTGTACCTATATATATATATATTTTTTCTTTGTTAAATTCATGATTTAAACTTTTTTCTAATAGCAGCAATCACGGAAGAAGTTCGTAGTGCTTTACATTAATTTAATAAAACAATTATAAATAATATTATTTTAATCTTTGTTTGTCACACGACAAGATATAACACAAAAAAACAATGATTATTGCTTAAGTTGGGCTGCATGGTATGAACTTTAATATTAAGACAGCTCTGCTCACTTGATTGTATAAAATAAAGTGTTAATAATAAATAAGTTTAATATATGGGGCCAACTACAACTCGTATTGTATCCTCAGTACAGTATGAATCACTTTTCTACACAAGTCCTCATCAAAAAATTTGGTTTTTTTCTTAAAATTTGATCAATAATTCATAAATATATATTTTTACACACTTTTTATAACAACGTATACGTTTATAACTATAAGCTTTTAACATAATCATTATTATTTGCTTATGAATAAACCCATTAAGGCGCCGAAGTAAACCGCTTATCGGATGTTTCAAACCGTTTTTTGTGGAATCAATTAGATTAGATTTTAAATAATTAAATCAAATACGATACATTTTTTTTTTTACGGTTAATTATATAACACACCAAGAATAACCGTTAGGCAATCCCGTAACGTTTCGTTCGAAATCGGTAAAATAGCGGGCATTTATTATCACCATTATTGTTACCGTAACTGTGGTTTCCGTGGTATAATCAAGCTCGACACTCGAACGCGCAGTCGCGTAAGTCGTGCGTTAACGTTATCTGTTGACTGTTTGCAAATGGTTCCATGAGTCGTTCTGATTCCACATTAGAACCGTTTGGAATTGCAATTTATGTGTTACTCGAGTTCTTAGCGTCCAGGTAATGTTAACTGTTTGTAACGTGCCCATTTGCGTGTGTTTAACCTTCAAGAATTTGCCCAGCGATCACGTTACATTATTTTCGTATTTGTGTTTAAAACGTTGTTTCTTCTTTCAGATATGGAAAGCAAAGTGTGTAAAGTTACTCAACCCAAGAGAAATCACAGTGACGACGAAGATAACCGCGATGCAAATCATAAAAAGAGACACAGCAGTCGAGATCGCTATTCAACCAGAGATAAATACGATAAGGGTGGCAGACGCAAATATGAAGAATTGAAAGTCGGTGATCCGTACTATTCTGGCGGTACAATTGATGGTAACCGAAAAGATGAAGATGAATCCAGACATAGGAGAAGACATAGAAGTAAAGATCGTCGTGAGAAAGAAAACAGATCGAGAAATGAAGAGAATCAAAAGGATGGACAAATTGGTGCTCCATATTATTCAGGTGGAATAGCAGCGGTTGAACGTGAGAGTGGTGAAGAATCAAGTTGTGATGAGGATGATAAAATTGGACAGCGGTACTATTCCACTGATGCAGCTGATTCTCAGAGGAAGAATAGTGAAAGTTATTGGAATAAGTATGCTAAAAAAGACAAAAAACCAGAGGTATGTATAATATTTAGATTTAAGGTTATATAGCAAGTATATTTATGTATAACTAAATAAATATGAACAATAATTTTTTCAGGATGACAGTGATATTCCTTCACATCAGAAAAAAACTGTTGATTTATTAACATCTAAAACTGGAGGTGCCTATATACCACCAGCTAAATTAAGAATGATGCAAGAAAGTATTACAGATAAATCAAGGTAATTTTTTTTATAGTATATTATGATAACATTTTATGTAAATAAGTGTAGTAAAATATTAGGAAAATTGTATAATACGGAAGTTCATATAATTGTGTAAGAATAAGGTTATAATAATTTTATAGTAATATTCACTATTATCTTTATAAATTATGTATTTTAAATTGAACCAAAGTAAATATAGTAGTTGTCTATAAACTACTGATTGTCCTTGTTGCAATATAACTAACAAATTAAATAAGCTTCTTTTTTATGATCAAAATCAACAAAATAATTCTATAATTTAATACATTTCTCAGCTGTTTACTTGAGAATGTAATTGAAAAATAAAGTATTGAGTTTATTAATAAAAATGCATATTTACCTATTTAATTGTATATATATATATATATATATATATATATATTTTATTTTCATTTGGTCTGAAACTGAATATACTAAAATGTAATTTTAGATTAATTATTTGTTAATAATTTATTTTAGTGCTGCATATCAGAGAATTGCCTGGGAAGCATTGAAAAAGTCAATACATGGTTTAACTAACAAAATTAATGTGGACAATATTGGGAAAGTCACAAGGGACATATTACGTGAAAATATTGTTCGAGGAAGAGGTTTATTATGCAGATCTATTATGCAAGCTCAGTTGGCCTCAACAACCTATACTCATGTTTATGCTGCATTAGTTGCTATTATAAACACAAAAGTAATTTATTCAACATAAAATATTTTATAATATAATTTGTTTATATTATTAGTCTGTTAATTTAAAAATGTTTCTGTATATTTAGTTTCCTAACATAGGAGAGCTCTTATTGACAAGATGTATTGTACAGTTCAAAAGAGCATATCGTCGAAATGAAAAATCTCAATGTTTGGGATCAGTAACATTTATTGCTCATTTGATTAATCAGAGTGTTGTAAGTTTTAATTAATCTAATTTTCATGTTGAATGATTATGATTTTTGTTTATTGATTATTTGTTATTTGTGATGTAGGCCCATGAAATATTGGCTTTAGAGTTATTAACACTATTTGTAGAGAATCCTACTGAAGATTCAATTGAAGTAGCTGTAGCATTTTTAAAAGAGTGTGGTCAAAAAATGAGTCAAGTCAGTAAAAAAGGAATGAATGCTATTTTTGATATGTTACGTAATATTTTACACGATGGACAACTAGATAAGCGGGTAAATATATCTAATATTTTCTCTTTTAGTTACATTTTTGTATAGATTATTTATTAAAGTTATCCTTATGTTATTATAGTTCACTCAAAATAGTATTACATATTTTTAAGTTAAATTTTAACCATACAAAAACCATGTATTGATTCTAGAATATAACTGATAACTGATAAAACCAATATCAATTTGGTTTAACCATGACTAGTTTTGTGCCATTTGCCTTATTAATAATAAACTATTTGTATGATTCATATTTTATGTGTGGCATTATTGATATTTATATTTTATGGATCTGCCTAGTTTTTCAATCTTATTTTTTTTTTTTCGTAACATTTCGTTATTAATTCATTGTTAATCTGAACATAGTATAATACTCAATACTATATTATTTATCAGGTTATGATTATGTTTAATAGTTTGAAAACTTATTCTTCTCCTTTGTCTCTCACAATTAATTGGGGTCGGCCACCCTTGTCCTTAACTTCTACTTGTCTCGATTTTCTACATCCCCTATGCACACAACAACGGCCCTCATATCATTCTTAATCGTATCCAACTATCTCTTTTTTGGTTTTCCTCTTTTCCCTTCAATGTTCATTTTCATAATAGTTTTTAATTGTTTGAAAACATTTATATATTAAAAATTATTTATTTATTTATTTTTGTCCGATTCAAAAATTGTTTATTTATAAGAAAAATTAGATAAATTCAAAATTGATGCATAGATTCTAAGTTATAACTTCCAAATTTGTTATAATTATTATACCTTATGTATAATTTTTTGATTTTTGACAGGTTCAATATATGATAGAAGTAATGTTTCAAATACGTAAAGATGGATTCAAAGATCACCCAGCTGTTATTGAACAACTTGATTTAGTACCTGAAGAGGATCAGTTTACTCATTTATTAACGCTAGACTCTGCTAAAGATCCACAAGATATTCTAAGTATTGATTTATACAATTTTAAACAAAAATATATTTTCATTTTTACATTGAAAACTTTTTGTTGTAGATGTATATAAGTTTGATCCGGATTTTGAAGCTAATGAAGAACGTTACAAATCATTAAGAGCAGAAATATTAGGATCAGACAATGAAGATGATAGTGGCTCTGATTGTGGGGAGGGTGATGATGATGATGATGATGATGAGGATGATGAAGAAAATGACGGTGAAGAAAAAGGTAAAATACTTTTTAATCCATAATATAACCAAATTGAAACTTATACCTTATCTACTTTTAAACAAATTAATTAAATTATACTTACATGATTCAATAATATTATTTATAAACCTAACCTTCAGTTTCTAAATGTGCAGGATTGGAATATTAATATTCAACTATTTTAGATTTTAAGTAAAATGAGGAATATTTGTGTATACAATTTTGATTTTAAGGATTGCTCTGATTATCACAATCATAGGAGGTTCTGATAAGAATTGTAATTTAGTTGGCCTCAAGGAGAGGGAATAATATTAGATTTCCAACAAAACCAAATTTTTATTATAATTTTAACTTGAAAACAAATAATAATCACGGACTTAAAATATTTATTTTCACTTTAAATAATATTAGTTTCAAAATATTTTTACTTTTTTTGAGCTATTATAAAGAAATATGTTTAAATTTTTTTATTTTTTTACTTTTTTTGAAAAATGTTTGATAAAATAACTTTGTTACAACAAAAAGTTTTTAAAGTTTTATATGAAATTCCTTATTAATTTTTTCTCTACATTTTTCTTACTGATTGATGAAAAAAATTATCTTAGTTTACAAATATTTTAAGGGTTTGAAAATTAAATATTGACAAAACGAAAAAATTACAACAATCTATCATATTTTGTAGTTAAAAATTCATTAAACTTCTATTTATTTTTACTTAAAGCATAATAATATTGGATATGAGAATTTTCATTAGATTTTATTTATAACTATAAAGATAAATTAAACCGATGGTAATAATAATTTTATAAATGTTAGATAGGTAATGTCATTTTGAAGATATTGGTATCAAAGTATTATTAAAGACAGATATTTTTTATTTTCCCAGATTGTAATTAGTTATAGTTTGATATCATGGGAAGGAATAATAGCATTTTTATATTTTACGACCCTATGTATTTTTCTTTGCAATAAATAAATCATTACATGTTTAATTTACCTTATTAAAAAATCTAATTCTCTCTTACTATAACTGCTATCTTTAAAAAACAATACAGCAATAACATTCACTCTGTATTTTAACCAACTATGCAGTCTTAATCAACCTGAGATCTTTGTCTATTTTTTTTACTTTAATATTTTCCACTTATATTTCATGTTTTTGTAAATTTTTAATCAAACTTTTTTTTTTTGATTATTCGTTTGTTATTTAATTTTTTTATTATTGTATATTAAATAATTTGTACAAAACAAATTAATA
Source organism: Sipha flava (assembly GCF_003268045.1). Taxonomy (NCBI): domain Eukaryota; kingdom Metazoa; phylum Arthropoda; class Insecta; order Hemiptera; family Aphididae; genus Sipha; species Sipha flava. The sequence continues at coordinate 1,880,406 of NW_020273045.1, forward strand.
TTTATTTGGATTAAAATTTATTCTTACAGATGGGGAAAGTAAAGTAATAATAGATAACACAGAGACAAACATGATATCTCTAAGAAAAACAATTTATTTAACAATACACTCATCCTTGGATTATGAGGAATGTGCTCATAAATTAATGAAAATGCAACTAAAACCTGGACAAGAAATAGAAATGTGTCATATGTTTTTAGATTGCTGTGGTGAACAAAGGACGTATGAAAAATTTTTTGGTCTTTTAGCGCAAGTAAATATTCAATTTAAAATTAAGTTTACTTAGTGATCAATGCAGCATTAAGTGAATAACTAATATATGCATTTTATCTCTGTTTTGTTATTTTTCTTATGGTTGATATAACTGAAAGATTACTTGATTTATACTCTTATGTATCACATGATCTATTGATGTGAAAAGGATCTTAAAAATTAATTTAAATTTGTCATTAAGTCAACATGAAAACTGCTCTGACATTTTTAATTGTATTCATCTAAATTTCTATTTATTAAAATTTAAAAACTGACTGTCAACTTTTTTAAAGCATTGAGGAAAAAAATTAATTGTTTTTTAAATAATTAATAACAATAATAATAAGTAGAGATTTTTTGGGTGCCTGGCAATTAATCAATAGTAGAGTACTCAATATCATAACTAAGATTGCTCTGATCCAAAACCCAGTGTAACATAGAATTTTTATTCAGCTAATACTTGGTTTATAGTACATTTTTTACCTGAAAAATCTTTACTAATAGGTATTATTATAAAAGACTGTTGGTTATTAATTGTTTACATATTCATTGTAAGTGTTTTATCATATTAGATTTCTTATTTTGATAATCACTTCTAAATATTATTTATTGTATTTGTTTTCAGAGATTTTGTCAAATAAATAACGTGTTTATTGAGCCACTACAGAAAATTTTTATTGACAGCTATGCAACTGTTCATCGCTTAGAGACTAACAAACTACGAAATGTTGCCAGATTCTTTGCTCATTTGTTGTTCACAGACTCTATATCATGGGATGTCTTATCAACAATACATCTAAATGAAGAGGAAACTACTTCTTCTAGCAGAATATATATTAAAATTCTATTCCAAGAACTAGCTGAACATATGGGACTTAATAAATTGAATGCTAGAGTTCAGGATCCGTTAGTATAATTTTTGCCTTTTTATTAAGTTTTATGTATATAAATGTATATATATATAATGATTTATGTTAATATTAATACAAATTGAATGATTTCAGGGATTTGAAAACAGCCTTTGAAGGAATTTTTCCTAAAGACAATCCCAAAAATACTAGATTTTCAATTAACTTTTTTACTTCTATTGGTTTGGGTGGTTTAACGTAAGTATTTGTTTATATTCCTAATACTGCTGGAAAGTTTTTATTTTCATAAAACTTTGTAATTTCAGAGATGAACTGCGAGACTTCTTAAAAGAACAACCAAAACAAGTACCAGCCGTTGCTAAAATTATTGATCAACTTTCTGAGTCATCAGATTCTGAAAGTGATAGTAGTTCAAGTAGTTCAAGTAGCAGTAGTAGCAGCAGCAGTGATAGTTCTAGCAGTAGCAGTGACAGTTCAAGTAGTAATAATAGCAGCAAACTTGGTAAATATGTATTAGATCAAGTATTAAATTAAGTTAATTAAGCTTTTATTTAAATATATAATAATTTTTTATTCCTGGATAAGAATAAGTAACATGGGTGGGTTACTTATTTTATAAAATTATTCAAAGCTTTGTTTTTTAAATTAGCAAAATATAATTTTGATATAAATTTTACAAATTGTCATATTTTATTTGACAATAAATTAATATTATTATTAGAGGTGTTCTGGGTAGATTTTTTACCAACAAACTGGGTACCGAGTATTAGCCGAGTACCAATTTCCGTTAAAACTGAGTCCAGGGTACTAATCAATCAATAATTTTTATTAAAACCAAGTCTCGAGTACTAGTCAAGTAATAATTTTTGTTTAAACCAAATCTCGACTACTGGTCGAGTAATAATTTTTGTTAAAACAGTCTTGAGTAATACATAATAATGTCTGTTAAAAGATAAATCTTAGTCAAATTTGTATGGGTGTTTTTCAAATAAAATTAAGAAGTAAAACAAAACCATGGATAAATAATTTAATATTTAAAATTTGTTGATGTTATGATGTAAGAATAAAATTTGCTGTACCTTCTCAGGATGGAGTGTACTTCGTTTAGCTTCATAAACTTACCCGGCTTCTGAAAATGACCTTTCTGAATAAACATTTGATGCAGGAGCAGACAAATATTTTTTGAGTAGCTGCCTATTTCCAATATATGGATATTTGTCATTTTGACAGCTCCACCTACCTAATGGATCATCATTAATGTAAATGGACTTCAAAACTGCAGTAGTTTTCATATTAAGCTACTAAATCTTTGTTGAAATTTGTATAGTCATCTAAATCGGTAAAATTGTTGGACACTGTTTGGATAGAATTATTCGATGGTGCTGTTGTCACTATATCACTGTAAAAGTCCCATAATGATTTTACAACCATTTGATTGTTGATATTTGTTGTTGAAGAAATATCAATAGGAACATAATCAGGTGTGACTGTTAAACTAAGATTGTTGAAGTTTGAAATAGTATTTAAAATTATTTTCTTCACTGCTGGTTTTTTTTCAGGTTTCAAAAACAATAACTTAAATCGTGGATCCAAAAATGTTGCTAGAATAAGGTTATCATTTTTTATTATATTTTCAAATTGCTTCTAGAGTCTACTCAGCATCACATCTTTTATAGTCCCAACTCCAAAATGAACACTACTAGGGTGATTTAAAAATTAATTGAATGACATAATTGCAGTGATAACTTCACTTATTATTGATTTATTAGAACTTATGTGTTTGGTGAGCTCTTCAAATGGTTTTAATAAATTCAATAATGACTCCATTAAAATCTAATCATTCGCATTAAATGTTGGCAGACTTGATGGAGACTCAGATGTGAATATTAACACAGCATTTTTTAAATTAAACAAACTTTCTAGCATATAAAAACTAGAATTTCATCTAAAATTAAAAATATTATTAATTAGATATTTTAAAAATTAATAATGAATGATGGTATAGATAAAATAATAATATATGTATTATACTTAGTGCAAATATCTTGAATAACCTTCTTAGGTTGAATTAATAGATTAATTTGTATTAATTTCAGTTTATCAGTAGATATGATGAGTGATGGAAATAGGTAGAAACTTTTCTGGCGCGAACTAAGAGATCTTTGACTGATTTCTGACTTTTTATAGACTTTGTTACAAGAAGATTAATTGTATGCAAAAAACAATTAATGCTATCTAATGATGCATCATCAACTCCCTTTTTCATATTAGCGCCATTATCACTAAAAACAACATAACAATTATTTACTAGGATAATTTTTCAACAATAAATATTAAATATCAGAGTTATCATTTATCACTGGCAATTAGTTATTACTTAGGGCTTAGTATTAGGCTAAGTATTCCATGCTCTAAGAAAGTACTAAATAATGGAAAAATAAATAATAAATATGAATTTAAAACTGAAACTTTTTAATTAATGTATCCATTAGGTACTATCTCACTCGTACAGAAATTATAAAATGTATTAACTACTAATAATATATATTATATAATATTTAAATATTATAAATAATGGTAAATACCACCAAAATATCAAACCTACAATTACTACAATTATCAAAACTATTAAATATATCTCACCGTATTAATAAATGAATGTTGCCCGCCAAATTCCATTCATTTAATAGTTCTTCTAAAGTATTTTTAATAGTTAAACCAGTGTGTCTTCCGGGAAAGTGTCTTACATTTAAGGTACAATGCTGTTGTTTAAAATCGTCAGAGATCCAGTGACTTGTAAAACTAATAAAACTTTCGTTGTTATAGCAGCAAGTCCAGATATCAAAAGTAACTGACACAGCAGTAACCGTTTCCAGTGTACTCATTATTTTTGTCTTCAACTCAGTATACATTTGAGAAATTACTGTTTCTGTGAAATATTTTTGACCAGGCGTCTAAGAATTTTAATTAATTTATTATTTAATAAATAATATAGGTGATAACTAATAAGCAGAGCTCATAACTTATAGATCTAAAAAAGGTTGTTATAAGCGCCTAAATATGCTCTGAAAATTGTTATAAACGCGCCGTGGGATCGGTGATGCTCGGCGCGGCTCGTCTCTTCCCGATAATTGTCCTCTGTAACACGCGTCAAAGACGATGCGGCTCGTAATACAACCACATGTTATTCCCACGGCGTGTGTATTCAACGCGCCTCAGTCCAATTTTATTGTTTTTTGTACTTTATTTTAATTCAAAATGGAATAGTCAAATGAACTAATTATTGAATGAAGTTTCCATTTTTAAATAATTATTAAATACACTTATTCACTAAAAATTCACAATAGACCTCTACACTTAATGAACTACAGAATTACTATGATTATAAATCGATACTCTGGATTCAAGACGAAAATTCTGTTTAGCAACAGCACGCGCATCGCGCCGCGCTGTGGGATTGTATAGATGCGCTAACGGTCGGCGTGGTATATAGTCGAATAACGCGCCACGTGCCGTGGGATTCCGCATATACGAAAAATCGGAAACGATTGCAAAATGTTAATGAAAAATAATCTGTAAATAATCTGATAATGATGATATCGGAATATCTAGATAATGTCGGAATATCCGAATACTTAGAAACTATAAAAATAAAATACTACAGTACGAGCTATAATTATAATGGTTTTCTTTTAGATGGGATTACGAAGTTTCGGGCGTACACTCTCGCTACGTCGCGCGTCGCCTAAATTCGTATAGGTATTTAAAGTTTCTTCTGATATTATTATATAAGTTATATCGGAAGAAAAATTAATTAACACGAAATTAATTAATATGATTATAATTACGTTATTTTTAAGAAAAAAATGTTTTAGGCTACTAAAAAATTTTTTAAAAAAAATCATGCAAAAATCCAAAAATAAGCGAAAAAATGTAAAATAGCACTTATACTCCGAAATATGCAAAAATATGCAACATAAAATTTTGTATGTAGCTTCTTGGATAAAAAAAATATGCAAATGCTAGAAGTTATGAGCCCTGCTAATAAGTAATAATTAATATTTAATAACAATGACACTTTCCTAATATGGTATCATTGGTATCCAAAAGTGACCAAGTCAGAATATTGGTATATTACATTAGCAAACTTAAGTAAGGTAGGATATTAAACTAGGCTTACTAGGGTCATAATAATTAATATTTACTTAACACATACCTTGTACTGTGGTTTGACAAATGACATAAGTTTATTGAATCCTGAACGTTCAACCATATTGAATGGTTCATTGTCCACACACATCATTTCACCAATGATTTTGTGAATCTCTTTTGATTTAGCATCATTAATATCCCAACAATTCTTTTTGTTTACTGGCTCATAAAGAAACAGCTGTCGTTTTTCGCTTTGAATATTATCCTTAGCTTTAGTTTCTTTTTTTAATTCTTTAAAATAATTAATAAGATAAACAAATAATATAATTAATTATGTCGTAAAACTTATAATATATGTTATAATTAGCTAATTATAATAATTATAAAAATAATTATAATAAATAGTTATTATAACTATTAATTATTAGCTAAAAATAAATAGGTATTTTTTTATTTTGAACCTACTTCAGACGTTAACAATTGGTCAAATAACTTTTTTATGTTTACAATGTTTACATGCAATTTTATTAAGTGTATTAGTATATTAGTATGTAATAATTTATTATTAATTAATATTATTCAGTCCTGTAAAGTATTTGAGTAAAAGTATTCAAACACTTTTTATAGACGATGAAAGATGTGATGCTGAGTAGACTCCACAAGCAATTTGAAAATGTAATAAAAAATGAGAACCTTATTCTAGCAACATTTTTAGACCCACGATTTAAATACTCACAGATATTTATATATATATAGCCAAGTTGCAATAACTCGAAGTTGAAGGGGGATAAAAATTGACTTCGAGATATGTATTATTTGAAATATCTAACTTATTTATAAAGAAAAAATTTTCTAGGGGAATAAAACACAATTCAAGTTGTCAAGTTTTTCGAGTTATCGCGACTCGACCGTATATTAAACTAGATAGTAGACTACTTTTAATAATTGAAGCCTGGCCGTCATGTATAGGTTAGACAATGTTTACAATCTGTTATCAATATAAGTGAATGTATGTGATAGGTACGGCTAGGATTTATATGTATTTCCATGGTTTTTACCTTAGTCCAAATTGGTTTCCAGTATGGCCACGATTTGGCTTATTGTTGATTAAATAGAACTATTTTTTTTTAAATTAGTATAAGATAAAATATTTTGACTCAATTTACATAAATGATGAAAAGTAATTTCCACATTATCTAGATTATCTATCTTTTTAATGATTTTATCTAGATAGTCCGAACACTGCCCTTTAGTAATGTAATTTTTAAAAGTTAAAATTTTTGTTATTAACAGTTAAATACAATATTTATGTTGATTAAAGTAAAATTTGTTTCATTACTTTGTTTATAATATTTGACTAATAAATTTCAAAGAAAATTGGTCAGAATCTACTGTCCTACCTGTAGTATTATTACAACTATAAATTAAAAGATAAATAAAAAAAGTACAATGTAAGATAACAATAATAGTTGATTGACGTTACATGTTAAAGGCTTATTTTTCTTGATTCTTAGGATATATTGCTCGAAATTATAAGGTCTGACTGAGATATTAAATGTCCAATGAAGCTTATACTAGACTATCTATGCATAGATTATTTTCATATAATTTGTAAGTCAATTATTTAATTTGAAAAAAAAAATTCTATATATGAAGCATGTTTTTTAAATACTTGTCCGGTACAGTAAATAGTTGTAATCGTTAAAATAATTCTTATAAGCTTTAAAGATTTATTATAAATTATCATAAACTCTTTATTAATGTTGGGCTATTAATTGATAGTAAAAATATTTAATAATATTAATAAAATTGTGTGTGAATTAATGTCATACAACTATATTTAAAATTTAAAATATTATTATTTTTTTTTTTTTTTAAAAAAAAAAAAGAAAGACAAGAAACCAAAAAAAAAACCAGGAAACAATAAAATTGAAAATCTCTCAAAAAATGAGGATAGAAAGAAGACTGAAACTCCAAGAAAATATGAAGAAAGAAATGAAAATGAAAAATCTAGAAGGTACGAAGAAAAAAAAGATAATGATTTTTCTAGAAAAAATGAAGAAAAAAAAGAAAATTATAGGTCAAGAAGAAATGAAGATAGAAATGACATTGATACATCAAGAAGAAATGACGAGAGAAAAGAAATTGACAAGTTTAAAAGAAACGAAAATGATAAATTTAGAAGGAATGATGATCGAAAAGAAAATGAAAAATCAAGAAGAAATGAAAATGACAAATTCAGGAGACATAATGAAATAAAAGAAATTGATAGATCTACTAATAGAAATGAAAAGGGAAAAGATAATGACAGATCTAGGAGAAATGAAGAAGGAAAAGAAAACGATAAATCTCGAAGAAATGAAGAAGGTAAAGAAAGTGACAGATTTAGAAGAAATGAAGACGGAAAAGAAAACAACAGATCTAGAAGAAACGAAGAAGGGAAAGAAAGTGACAGATCTAGGAAAAATGAAGAAGGAAAAGAGAATGAGCGGTATGGCAAGAGAAATGAAGATGGAAAAGAAAATGATCGATATAGCAAGGTAAATGAAGAAAGAAAAGAAAATGATCGATATAGTAAGATAAAAGAAGAAGGAAAAGGTAATGACAAATCTAGAAGAAAACGATAAAGGATTGAGTCATATTTTTTATACTAATTTTTTAATATTCATAGGTAGTTTGTAAAACATTTTATTATATTCTTTTAAACGTCAAATTATTTGTTTATTGTAAATACTTTCCATCTGTTAATGTTGACTGTATTTAAACATTTATTAAACACATTTTCAGTACTGTCGTTGGTTTTTCATATATTTTAAGTAATGGCAAAATATTGTCGTAAATTGACGGAAAAAATCGGTTTTAATTTGCTTGGGTCATGCGTGGTTGGGAGAAAGTAGGAGCACTCCTTCCGAGATTTTTCATGTTGGTCACAAAACAAGAAGTATTTTTACATAGAGTTTCATATCAAGTACTCAGCGACTATTCGCGCCCCTCTTTTTGAGGACGTTCCTGCGCGTAGTGATTGTCGAGTCGCTAAGTGAACCTAAGTAACCGTACCGAAGTGAACCTCAAACACATTTGGCAATTACTATGAAATCATTTTTTTAATATTTTTAGACAGGATAGCATCTAATAGAGTAAATCTGTGTTGTCGTCAGCTCACATTTTGTTATTGTACCCACTAACAGATGTTCTTCAAATAATTAACACAGTCGATGCTGTAATTAGTAAACACGATACATATCATATGTATTACATATTGTGTACACGGTTAGGTACGATTGTACAGTAAAAAACGTGATACGATGTTAAAAACAGTAATTGAACCCTACCGATTGGTATACGGTACAGTTTGTGTAATAAATATTCATACAGGGCGTAGACGCGTAGTAACTCATTGGGGCCGCTAAAATACGCATTAAATTTAAAAGAAATTGATTAGCGGTGACAGAAGGGCGCAAGGGGTAGCCGGCTGAATACTTTCTGGATTATAGTCTGCATGCTGTCGCGATGTGTAACCATAAATATAGAGGTTATAGAATTAAAAGCGCATGTATTGCTTAACACAAATCTACCCAGTATATGACATTTGGGGGGGGTGCTTAGCCCCCTCCAAAATTATTAAACCGTTTTCGTAGTATAAAATATTAAAATAGATACTTATTTTACAACAATTACCTTGACAACAACAATAACGACCTTGAACTCTAAATAATATTTTTTTTTCCGAAATGTTGTATAATAATTATTATTATATCGTATTATACCTAATCGTTAGGGCCCGGAATTATATGCCCTAAAAACGTACGAAATATGCATGCATTTATGCGATGGTTATCATTCAAATATGCACTCAAAATATGCAAACAAAAATACATGATTATTATTTATTAAATTTATTTAATTTTAAAATGTATACAATTCATTAAATAATTAATATTCAACAAAAAATATACTATATAATATATCAACCGTATTTTATATATTTTATTGGACTGTATGGGACTGTATGTTGAATCGAAATTAAATTATATTTTGAACACTAGCTCATCTAAACAAAAAGTCACAAACGAAAATCAAACAAATCAAGTGGATTTTTATATTTTTAAAGTTAGAGTTACTATCGTATTGGTACTTAAAGCAAACTATCTTATCTTATTATAACATAAAAATCAAATAATATAACTGCACATTACATTTCAGTAAAATGCTAAAATATGTATAATAATTTGAAATGTTCCAAATATGCAAAAATATGCCAAACTTAATTTCGCATACCAACACATTAGATTAAGATGCAGATGTCTGTTTTACCTAACTGCTTTTTAGCTTAATGTATAAAAATATGCAAATGCATACAATTTCGGGCCCTATGATTCGTCATCGATGCGCACCGGCTGACCGTCGCGACGGATTGTTATCGCATTATAGCAATGACAAAAATAGAAATTTCCGATAATCAGATTTTGATGAACATTATTAATTTGCCCGATTGCCAATTCGACCGTTTCGTCTTTCGTGTTGCTTTGTTTGCTGTTGTAAATCCGAAATCGTATATTCGGTCGAATATAATATTAAAATGTAAATGTAACCTACACGTGTCACGTTGTATTTTTCGTTGTTGTTGTGTCTGTATTTTGTAAAACTGTTTATAACTGTGTATAGTGTATAACTGTAACCTGTAGTACTTCAGTAATTTCAATAGTGATTTATTTATTTATTAAAATGTTGAATTGTTTTTGAATTATTTAATATAAAAAAAAAAAACCTAAAGAAACTGTAAAATCTGAAAACGTGTTGCTGACGGAAATTCCTGAAAAAACTGCAGTACAATCCGACTCGTCATCGAATATTGATTTTGATTCTCGGCCTAAAATTAGTGATATAAATGATTTGCGTAATATTAACTCTGGTCCATCACGTCCAATTATGAAGGTAGATATATGTATTAGAGATAAATATTAGCAATATTGCTTAGCTTATTTTTTATTGAAGATATTTGCATGCAAAAACTAGATACAAATTACAGCTAGGTATTTAACACTTACAAATTACAATTAAACTTTGGTCATAAATAATTAGAAACCTAATAAGTAATTATTAAGATATACCTAAATATAATTTTTTACTATTGCAATATTGCATACTTGCTGTTGTTGGTACTATTAAGGTCAGTGGTTAAAGTGGGAAAAATGTTGTGAGGGGACTGTATTCATCAAAAATTGAGGAGCGTTCCCTTACCTAATTCTAAATCTTACCAACCTTTTTTAGGAAACTCATGAGGTCTAAACCTCTTCTGTTACACATATATGTTTATAATAACTTTATTTTCATAGGGTGTAAAAACAAATTTCCCCCAAAGAAAAATAATTCTATACATATACCTGCTCAGTAAAAATAAATTGAAATACATAGTAGGTTATGTTTAAAGAACTTAACTTAAAATTAACAAAACTAAAAAGAGACAATTACTAATCTTACTAGTCGTTGGTCAACGTAGACAGTAACAAATACGTACATTGCACATAAGGTGTGTACTATATATATGAGATAGTATCTATCCTCTATCACAATTTAAAATTTATACTTTTTATAGTTATTCTATTCTGCTTATATTTATTCTAATTAATAGTCGATATCACTATTACTTTAATTTTAGAGCTATGGGTAATAACCGCTCGGAGATCATCTATAGTTAAACACAGCGTCAATTAAATTAACCCATGGTGTAATTATCTACCATTTTTGCTTATCGTTATACCTAAATAATATTTCTCTGAAATTTTTGTCCACTTGTTCAAGTTAATCAAGAAAATAAATTTCATGTAAAGCCGCGTCCAGACCAAGAAACATTTGTCGTCGACTTTGTCAACAATGTCGGCGACAAAATGTTTCTAAAAATGTCACCAACAAAATTTAAAAACAGGCGCGTCCACACCAAAGCAACATATTTGCTAAACATTTGTGAATTAGTCTTGGTGAAAATGTGAAACGAGAAAGACGTTGCTATTGCTGCAGCTGCTTGCGTAATTTTAAGTTTGGAAATGAAAAAGACCTCCAAAAAGAGGTATTGGGTTCGTCCTAGTCTTTTAGCAAAACAAAAGTACAGTGGAAATGATTTAATGACTGATCTTAAACGTGATGACATTGGTCTATCTGGAGAATTGAGGTAAAATTATATTTGTTACAAATTAAAATATCAATTTATCTTTATAATTAATTACTTAAACATTTTCTTATGTAGGTGTAATGGTAGTTTTAAGAACCAGACTTTGCCTTTTTACATTCCCGATAAAATTGACTAATCAAGTTTTTCATTTTTTTTTTCGACTTCTAATTTTTCAGTATTAAGAATTTTTGAAATTTCACACCACGCATCATTTTTTTTAAATTTATTTTTGTACTCGGGTTGAGTTTGGTCCCATAATATTTGTTTTTCATGGTATACTCGTAAATCAATTAGATGACAAACACTTTCTTTCGACCATTCCATTATTTGATAAAAAAAAAAAGTTAAATATCCGTTCAAAAGAAATGTACTGGTTAAAATATGCGATACATACAGACGGACCAGGTGAACTTAAACGGATAACCAAATATGACGTGTATTTATAAATGTTTATCGACAAAATTTTACCGGTCTGGACGTGTCAATACATTATCGGTGACTATGTTTATAAACATTGTCGCCTTTTTCCCGAGTCGAATGGAAAACAAAAATTTGTTGGAGACAATGTCGCCGACACAATTGTTGGTCACAAATTTCAGAAACATTTCTGATTTTTGTCACCAACATTGTCGGCAACACATGTTTCTGACAAATGTTTCTTGGTCTGGACGCGGCTTAATATTGTAATATATAATAAGTATTGTAAATTCAATATTGTATTTTAGTGACCAATGTCATTAAGCGTCCACCTGGATTTTTGGCGACTTAAATTAAAGAGGACGCATAATCTTATTATACTCCGTCCCCCCAACTTTAACCACTGATTAAGGTATACAGAAACATAGAGTGACTATAGTGACTACTACTTTTTAATTATGTTCCAGTCTTATACAATGACAAAATTTGGTCAACAAAACCGTAGTTTTAATGCATCATATTACTAAGAATATTATTAAGAAAAAGGAAAAAACCAAATGACCTTAAAAATTTCATTGTCACTGCTAGTACTAGTGAACAGTACACAGAACCTACACAAAGTGACGTACAGACAACTGAAGATTTCTACAGAATAAATGCGTACTTTGTAATTATTGACACACTAATTACAAAGTTAAAAGGAAGATTTTCGAATGATAGTTTACAAATGGGCATATCTGTTGATAATTTTTTTTCAACTATAATTTGAAGAAACTGAATGTTTTATTGATCATTATCAAGTAATTCTTCAGTTTTAGTTTTATAATAAAAGTCATTAGTACATTTTAACTGTTTTCTTAGATTATTGGATTTATCGAAAATCAATATTCAGTCAGAGATGACCGTAGCAAAAAAACAGCATCTTGCAATTAGGAAATGAAACAAATTATGAAACAATAAAACAAAATATTTTTAAAAGTGTGTTTTTCAACTTATACAAACTACTACAGGTAGCCATAACAATACCAATCAGCTCGTTAAATCAAATTTAATAACTCTTCAATATCTGTATTGAGAACGTTATTGGTATACTTGCTAATAAAAATAGGTTTATTGTACTGAAATAATAAATTATTTATTGTATTATAAATTAATGATTTTTAAAGTGCATAATATATAGTTAGTATTGCGTATTTAGTAGTTTTGTAATTTAGTAATTTAATGCGTATTGAAGAGTGAAGGTAATATTGATATTAGAGTGGGGGTGTGGGGGCAAAGCCCTCACGGCTTATTTTGCAAAGAAACATTTAAGACCCCTCTAAAATTCAATAAAATATCCGCCTATGATATGACAACTTTTTAATTCACTTGCACGCATTTAAAACCGGTATTGATTTTATTTTCCGAGAGTTATTCAAATCCAGGTGGCGTAAATGTGGATTAAGAGATAGATACGAGTTGAGTTTGCGTTGTTTCGCTGATTTTCTATCCCATTTTTCCTCGTCAGTGTTTTCAGTGTGATTTTTATTAATTGATGATGTAAGACGTAATACATCGTTTGAACTCAAGACGTCATTAATATTTTCTTTAGCTATTAAAATGTTGTCATCTTCGGAATTCTTTCCGAAAATACATATTTCATTGTTGGCTGTTTTTGTTATCATTTGATGTTTTTGTAAAGAGAGAGATACATCATTATAAACGATATTTGGAACATGGTTAGTGTTAGAATAAAAACGTGTTCAGTTGTTAGACGCCAAACGAAATACTTGAAGTGAAAAAAATATTTAAATATTTATTGGAAGAGTAATGTCCTTGAACGTAACAGTTTTTAAATTTTTGAAACTTGATTCAACACTCGCAGAACTTGATGTTGGGTTGCCATATTTGAAAACTGGAATCATTAATCCTGACCACAGGGGAAGTAAATGTACACATTTTACAATTAATGGTATTAACGATGGTAAATATATACCTAGTAAACTGGTAAAATAATTTAAACCCCCCACTTCTTTAGTTTTGATTGAATATATGGTTTCGAATGACTTACCATTAAACGATATCATCATCTCATGAAATAAAACATTTTAAGGGGGAGAAACATAATCATAAAATATTTTCTGAAATATATCTAATACCGGACGACATTTCCAATTACGGTTATTGACATTTGGAACATTCAAATTATTTGCAAAATGCAATTAACGTTTAATTAGACTAAACCGATTAACTGTCATATAATTTGAAATTTGAACTATTCTAATACCTGGCTCACTTTTTGACCAATACATTTTGGTGTTTGGATACTTTGTATAAGCCATTATTATATTTATACCGATGAATTCTTTAATTTCGTTTGGAGTAACGTTACTCGAAAAATTATTATTTTGGGCTGCAAACTTACAACTAGGAACAGTGTTTAGTATAAATTATTACTTATTAGTTATGAATTATATGGTTTTCTTTGCTTAGTCTTCAGTCGAAAAGTGAAACAACAACAGCTAATACTCAAAATTAATATTTTATATTGTTATGGGAGAAGTACCATATTTTATGATATTGTTTACATCTATGGTATTACGGCTGATTCACACTATCGCACTAATAATCAATAATTATTATTCTTAATAAAATATCTATTTTAGTTATTTTAGTCAAATCGGTTTGATTTTGCGAACCAACGGATGACACTAGAGGTTTGGAACCGGCCATGCAAATACATGCTAAATATTGGCGTAGAAAAAACATTTAAATTAATTATTTATGAAAGGTGGAGGGCTGGAGATATGTGTCACCAGCCCTCCTTACCTTTTTTTGATACCAGGCCTAAATAAAAATCATGCTAATTATATGCTAAATATTGGAAAAAAAAATAAATGTATATTCCAATGTGGGGAGGTGGTGATTACGTAAGTTTTATAAATGGTATCTCATCCGTCCTAAAAAAATGCCTTTTCTTATTCTTTGCTGATGATTTAAAAATCTATAGTCTTATCTCTTCGATTAATGACTGCTCAACCCTACAAGAGAAATTAATTATTTTATCGGATTGGTGTGAGGCCTGGAGTTTGAGCATCAATAAATATTATTCGATGAACTTCTACAGACCTCGAGAGTATATATAATTTGCATACTACACAATCAACAACAAACTCAACTTTGTGTCATCATTGAAAGACCTAGGTATAATTTTAACTCATGGTCTAAATTTCCAAAAACATCGAAGGCACTGTGAAAATAATTGGGCTCTTGCCCGTTTTATTGATTTGTTTTATTCATGTTTTGAGGGGGGAAAAATATATATATAAAAAAATGGCTTTTATTCTATATGATTTAATTTTACACTGTGCGTTGTGAGCGAGATGAGGCGAACTATTGATTTTACGAATGCTGGTTTTTATTTGTTTTCAGAAAACTCTTTTCGGGGTCATGAAAATGTTTCGAAAGTTATCCATAGGTATAGATAAAATATAACGCTCACGGTTCTATCGATTTGAATCGTGATGTGTTTACACGGGTGTACAAATTGATCGATGTTGTCCGACGGTTTATTGAAAATAATACGAACTGTAGGGGGGGAAACTATTAATTTTTGCGGAATATTTGAAGTACTAAATTTTTCCAAACAATCATTTTTAAGTGCAGAGAATAGTCAATCGTAGCATTTCTTTTACCACTTCCGTTTTCGAATGCGCATCATATAAAATGTTGACTGCAAAAAGAAAAATGTTTACATTCGTAAAATATAATTTAAAATATAATAAATGATCGGGCTGTATATAAAAAAAAAAAGTAATAATAATAATAATAATAAATATAACAATACTTTTTTTTCCTAATGCGAAACTGTAAGAATATTAGCGCTGCAGGAAAATAATACGCTCCTTATTCATGGATAATAACATAACGGTTAAATATTAGCTCGAGTTAACGATTTGTCAACCATTGCTTCCGACTTTGCGACGTCGTTGAACCAATACGTTATCGTAAATGCCAGATTTATTCAAAGGTCAACATCAACATAATGTTTTGGGAGTATTTTTCGTCGCACATTATTTTCGTTTAAATAGCAATACCGAAACATATACAGAGAATAGATTATGACGTCGACAGTAAAAACATAACTCATTAGTTGTAGCTCTCACGTTTTGTCTTTTTAATTTCGTTGATTTATCGCTGGCACCATTGTGAGACATGGATGCCTATGCATAAATCTGTTGACAATAAATTCAAGTAGGTTGTACCCGGTGTATTATATGCTTACGATGCTAAAAATATGCATGATTTATTGCGTTCACAATATTTAACCTTGCACATAGTACTATTATTTGTATTTAAACGATTCGGATTTTATTTTTTACCCATCCACCTGTAATCTGACAGTCGGATTTCGATACCTCGGTTTTTGACGAAACAATCGCGAAAGCTCGAGGGGCTACTATGAGTTTTGAACTAGAGAATCGTTATCGTAGTAGGAAATGTACGAGTGTTCTGTTCGCAGAACTTTCGACGAAGAAAAAGAAAAAAAAAAGAAATAACAAAAAACACCGTCGGGGTCGCGATAATCATGCAGCACACTCAGGGTACATGTATCGTTTCCAGTGCTCCAATTGGAAAAAAATTAAGTAGAATAGCTCAGTCTAACGATTTAAAAACTGCGTTCCACAAGTGCAATTATTTAACACAGACCCTGGAGGGCCCCCCCCCCCCCCCCCCCCCATATGCCCCTCCACCAACCTTACATATATTTTAAATACCGATTTTCAATAACACAAATGTTTAAATTCCAAATAAATATTAATAATATTAATCACTAATTAATAATATTAATCACCATACAATGAATAAAGTATATTCCAAATTATAACTGTATATACCAGACATAACTAATTTTTGGTGTACAGGATGTCCGTATACTTTAAAAACAACGTTTGTTTTCAATCGTGGTTTCCCATCAGGTTAGGATAAAGTTGGTTCAGGCAGTTGCGAAAAAAATATAAGTTTATTTAAAAAATATTCAAATAATGATTCTGAGATTGGAAGGTAGCCTTAATACTTTTTTAGTTTATAATATTTAAACTTAAATGACGTTCAGGACGAATTTACTAAAATAATTTCAATAGCACCATGCAAAAATAAGTATTCATTTTTGAGACTATATATTAAAAAAATATATAGATTTTGGTGCTAATTTTAAGATAGAGTCATGAGCTAGTGTACTAGACAATAACCCAAAAATAATGAAAGGAGTTTGAACATTTTTACATGTACTTCAATAGTTATTTGTATTCCTTCCATCCTCACATTTACATTAAATATTTCATAACATTTCATTAGTTATTCAAGTGTTAATAGAAATTCATGTCGATATTGATAAAAAAATTAATTCATTAAAAAAAAAAAAAACATAAGAGTAGAAGAGAAATATTAAAAAACAAAATTATACGAAAAAAATATATTTTAATATTATATTATTATATTTATTGTTAATTATATTATTGTAAATATTTTAAAAAAGGTAAATGTGTGTAGATGAGTTGCAGCCGAAAATGTCTAGTTTTGGAATTTAATGCGGGTCGTATAAAAGAGACGTGTGGGCTGGATACGGCCCGCAGGTTGCCTACCACTAGTTTAAACCGATACGGACCAGACCGGACTATGGTCCTGTCTTTTTATCTATCGACAAGGTATAATGAGGATACTATTTACCTACTGTCAATTGATCATGGAAGTGTAATTTATCAAACTCTGAATAAAAAAAAAAAAAATTAAAAAATTCTGACATATTTCAACGGATGCGAATTATTTGGTCGAAAAGAAGAAACGTATGAAATTCAAGAAGAAAAGAAGCTCAAAACGTGGCAGTCAAGAAAAAGCCCTACAATGAGATATTGTTATGAAATCTGAAATAATTACTATTTGTATGACTTAAGTTAGTGTTTACTTTAGTTTTGATTTATTATAAAATGTTGTTTTGGCTATTTACTTAGTCTATAATTAATTTTACTAACAAATGTTTGAAATTAATTTAATTGAGAATGTCGTTAATATAGCTGAATGATTATTTTTAAGTTGCTGGGAAGATTTTAGAGTATAATAATTTGCTACAAAGTAATTTCGTTCGAAATTTAGAACAACAGACAAACTTAAAGTTTGTCCAAAAGTGAAGAACGTAATGATTTGGCTTAATTCTCGAAGCAGTGAATAATAAAATTCCCATTTGAAATTATATAGAGCATATATAATGCAAGTTAGTTGTTACGAGTAGGTTGTTTACTTAAAGCATGTTTAGATGGCTAGTAAATTAATTATGAGTGGCGCTTTAAGTATTATTTTATCTTACATAACTATCAACACGAGCTCAATATTTTCTATAATATAGCTCATAACACTGATTTATAATTAAATAGTTTAAAAAAAAACTATGGACGTAATAAAGAAAAAATAAAACGCAACTCACCAAATAATGTTGTTAACTATTATATTATGAAATAACAAAATAATATTTACAGGTTTTTTCTGAAATGATCGAGGAAACTAGTAAACGCATACTCTCAGGAGTAGCCAAATAAAGAATATTTTGAAAAATGTTTTCTATCTTCAAAACCTAGGTTTTATCTAATTATCTTTAGAACATTATTTCAAATATAAATCTTAATACTTGTTAGAGATTTCTTTTTTAAATCCCTCTTGTAAATCAATATGTGACATTGATTTTGGGCTTGTTGAGCGTTTTCCACGCTCGAGTTACCAGAATCAAAAGATATGGTGTGACATCGATTTATACGGTAAATCTACAAAATAAACAAAAGTGACATTTATTTTTGTTATTTTACTTATCTGATTAATTATTACGGTTTTTATTATAAAATAATTATAATTCAAAAATGTATTTGAAATTCAAAGAAAACCGTGTTAATTAATCAGTTTAATGATGTAAAAACAAATAAACAGTTGATTGTATTCAAGACCATACTAACAAACATATGTTATGCCATCTCTTTTTGTTCATCGCTAAGATTCTCCACTCTGCGTCCGGTACAGTTAGCTCCACATCTTTCATTACCTGGTTTTCCCATCTTATTCTTGGTCGTCCTATTGGTCTTTTTCCTATTGGAGTGCCACATTGTACTAAGTATATTAGTGATCCGACTTTTCGCCATGCGTGACCGGCCCATTAGAGCCAACTCCTCCATTTTCCCGTATTCACATTTAAGCATGGTCCAAAAATGGTCAAAGAATTATTCTTTCAAATATTAGTAGGTTGTTATTAGAGCTCTAATATTAATTACCAAAATTTCATAAAAATATGGATTATAAAATGTTAAAATAAGCAATTATATGCCATAAAATGTATTAAATATACTTACCTATTTTTTCAACAAATATATGCAAAAAAATTGTTAATATTAATTTAAAAGAGTAATTATTACTTTATTTTGAAAAACACAGCTAATATATATGGAAAAAATATAAATTTGTTTTCGATCAATTAAAGTTTAATTTTTCATTGGTTAAGCACTTTAATTATAGGATTACACTGTACAATAATAATTTTGCTGATATTTTCAAATTTGAAGGACCTTCGATGATCCAACAAGAAATTTTTGTAGACTGAAAATGACACAATTAACAGTAATGATTAATAATTTATAATAATATGGATAATTTTTAATATTAGGTATACTTATAATTTATAAAATATATGCTACTTAATCTAGAAATAATCGATCTATGCATTTATATGCTCAAAAATATCAAATATGCAAAATAAGTTTGCATATTTGCAATCGAGATTTCATAAATGGAATTTATATTATATTAGGATATAATTCTGATTACACGAAAAAAAATATGCCAAGTCATAAACATCCGGGCTCTAGTTATTATAAATTATTTATTATTAATTTTGATTAACAATTATTTTATAAATATTACCTAATTATTACATTATATTTAATGTCATCTGTTTACATTCCATAGTGGACATCTATTTTTTTCGTCGACATATTTTATATTTGAATCGAAAACATGACTACACTTCAGTGAATCTCAAAACACATAACTTCTATTCTTATACCATAGTCTGTTACAGTATACAATAACATAACATACTACACAAAAAAAGCCTTTCTTCAAGGCCACTGAATAACACACTATTTGGTGACTTACTAGTCACCCTTCTGTGATAAGACTCCGAATAAGATACCGGGAGAAAGGTAAAATCCGTATCTTTCCAACAAGACCAACCTCAACTCCGTGCAAAAAATACCGGCGTAGTTACAGATACGTCGAAAAACATAAACATACAGGAAATCGCCGTCCACAATAGTAGACACGAGTCGATACGGAAGATAATATTAGACAACATATGTACATACATATGTATCTCTCCAGGATGTTATCTCATTATCTTCAATCAAACACTTACAATCAATATCATATTAGAAAAACCGAAGAAAACGAGGACAGCGGACGAAAATTAACGTCCTTGGTTAAATAAATTATTACATTTAAAATAAATAGGTGATAATTATTTAAAAAGGATTATTTTATTTATCGAAATAAATAGTTCACATAAACTCTATCGTATCAAGTTTATGATCATTGTTATGAAATGTAATTATTGAGACGAACCATCATGGGATTTTTTTTAAATTATATCTGGACAGTTATAATATATTATAGATCGCCAAATGCGTATATTATATTGCGATGATTATATACGATATAATGTCAAATATAACTGTTTATTATATTAACTTTTGAAATTTAGGTCTCATATTGACCAAAGAAATTCATTTTGACACTATCAGTTTGTACATTGCGGTAGTAATAATAATAATGATAATAATAATTGTAATGGTCAACATTGTTTTAACTATAACGTTCATATTTTAAATAGTTAAAATAGATTATGGTTGAAGTGAAAACCAACGGTGAAAAAGGGCTTAGAAGAAGCTTTTCTCAAAATATAGTTTATTAGTCAACAACACAGCACAGTGATTATTTTCTCTGTAATTAAAATAAAACAATACTTTATAATGCGCATAATTATGTTTAGATTTTTATTATTTTTTTATTATTAATTTCAATATGCTAAAAGCAAATGTTACTTAGTCAAGAGACACGCGATGCTAGGTTTCAGATTAATAAACACATAAACAATAAAAAATAGTTGATATCTCACCAAAAACACTTTGTTATAACTCTGTGTAAAAAAAAGCTAAGAAAAAAAAATAGTGATGTTACATTTAGTAATGACTAAACCTTTAAACGACGTGATATAATATGGAAACTAAGTAGAATGTCATTTTTTAGTATTATAAATATCTATTACGACAAAATATTAAATTAATTGTAAAGTTAAACACTTATACAACATATTGCTTATTTGGCTGGAAGTTTAAATAAATACAAATGAATAATCACTATCGTAAATTTCGTAAATAATTCAATAATTTATAAAAAATATGTTGGCCAAGCGTTTAACTTTACAATTAATTTAATGTTTTGTCGTTATAAGTATTTTTAATATTAAAAAATTATATTTTACTTAGTTTCTATATTATCTCACGTCGTTTAAAGGTTTAGTCATTAATAAATGTAATAACATTATTTTTTTTTTATCTTTTTTGTACACGAAGTTATAACGAAGTATTTTTGGTGGGATATATTACATCAAAATAACTAAATTCAGTTCGCGATAAGTTGAGATTAGCTATACCATAATAAATTAATATAGACAATATATATCACTCGTATCGATCATCGCTGTCTTCGTAAGATACAACCTCTTTAGGACCATAATTTTGTCATCAAATAAACAGCAGCCTCGTATGTTGCCATCATAATGGCTGCGTTAGGTATCTGTTTAAATAGTTGTGTAGTCAGACCACGGTACAATCCCTTGGGACCCTCCTCGCTATAAACTGTTAATAGTGTCTGGAAGAAACTTCGATATTTGGTTCCTTCCTCTCGGAGTCTGGTCCTAGCAACTTCGTGGGGGTAAGCGATGCACGAAGCGATAGTCTTGGAAATGGCTGCAGCCATCATAAACCCAAGAAAGTCTTTGGATGACTTAGTGTTGTCTTCCGATTCGTTAAGTCCAACACGGGCAGCTATCAGTCTCGCTTTGATTGCTTCGTAGGTGACCAAATGCACTACTGTTTCAGATATTCCAAAGTACGAAGCTGTAATACCTTTATAGAAACCTTTTATGCCTCCAGATCTATAAATCTTTTTGATGCATTGACCGGTGGTGAGTCTTTTTCCGTTTTTGTTCAAGTCTAACTGTAGCCTAGTCTTGACTAGCCAAATAGGGTTGGTTGTTGAACAGGTAACAAAGCCTGCAGAGGCCGCTGATAGTACGTGTACCATTGGTGTACCCGGGTTAAGTACAGTGTTGAAAAACTTTTTGGACTGCGCGTAAGCATAGAAGTATATGGCTCTGGTCGGAGCGACGCCCATGATGTTGGGCACTAGTCCTTTAAACAGAGCCTTGGGGCCTTCGGTTTTTATTATGTGCCTGAGACACTGAACGAGCCCCATTGACTTCTTCGTTTGGCTGCCTACACCACATTGAGAAAACGTTAGTATTTGTGTGCTAGAGTGTCGGCCACTCAAGATGTTACATTTTCGTCGCTGCAGCGACGATATTGTTTTACTTTTCATGCGGCTGCCATCGCTGTCTTCAGATGCAATTCTAGGTAAATAATCGTAACGCAAAGCACCACATCTAGATGATGACTGTAACCTAGTCTTGACAACCTCCAACGGACATGTAACCACAGCACCAGTTGTGCCGGCCAACCCTCCAGACACGAGATGGATGACCGTGTCACGAAAATGCGACATGATGGTTCAGTCTTCAACGGGACGGTTGGATTGATGTAGGTAAAAAAAAAAAAAAATCTAGGTGCTGAAGTTTGAACAGCGTAAGTTTAAAAAATTAACCGAACTACGTATCACGGTTAAAAATATTATTTTTATATGGCATAAACAGACATGATTAATTGTATGTCGGATGACGCGAACAACATACATAATTCGGTGACGATACCATAGGCGTGGAGACGTACAGAAGAAACCGCCGGACGGGTTTTATGTATAATTTCGGCGTCATGGTGATATTTTTTACTCTCTACTACACAATTATATCGAGTCAAAAAATATTTATTTATTTAATTTTCATTAAAATATTAAATATAATTTATCGGTTAATCATATCGTTATCATGAACAATTTTACAATACACTTACCACTGTATATGGTATATACTTACTATATCAATCGAGCTAAATGGAAGCTGATGATTTGATGGAAAATTCAGAAAACTTATGAACTCGCTATGAATAATTGACGTTATTGAAGGTATCTCGTTTATAACCATAGATCATCGATGCAATTTATCATGGAAAAAGCGAAGCGTTTCCGTCCGTGTGCGAATGTCTCTGGAACTAATCACGAACAATATTATTGTAACACGACATGGTTGCGAGGTACTGAATCAAACAACACAATTTAGTTTACGCGCGTTGTCAGCAGAGTCGGACGACGCGAATTGTTTGCGAACGTTTGTTTTTTCACCGCAGCGAATCTCGTACTTCGATTTTAACTTACCAAACGGTTAGCGGTTTGAACTTCGATTCGTAGATGTTGACGCGACTACGCTGGACTAAAAAGGTATGTACTCAACACGCACACTGCGTTATTCTATGACCACGGATTGTTTCTTAAAATAACACGTTCGTGCAATGGTTTTGCCCCCAGTCGATTAGAAATTCGAGTACAGCGATAGTACCGATTTTTCAAATATTTGACCATCGCGATTGACGGCCGAAACGGTGCGCCGAGTTGTGTATACCTGCAACGCATCAACGTTGATTATTCGATCATTGTGATTTATCCCTTACGTGTTCATCGCCGCCATGAGCGTAACCGTGTAACGTCATAACTTGTTTTGTAATCAATACGTATGCACAATCGAACTCGTTTTAAATCTTTTCTCCTATTAAAATAAATTATTATTATAATATTTTAATTATAATTATTAATTGGTAAACATTAATCGAGCTTCACATAATTGATACATTTTAATACAAATGATCAAAGCTATATTAAATATTATGAATATTTATTAATATTACTATTGAAATTATTATTTGTTCAAATCATCCGATATGGGCTATGTTCTAATAATAATATACAGATTAAAAACTAATACCAAAAATTAAATTAAATATTAATCGTTTCCGATTTTTTTCGAATTTATTTAATTTTTTTATGGAACAAATTTATATTCATAAAAATGTCGAAGGACGGTGCGTTTCCCTGCGTTCCTTGATGAATATAATAAAGGGGTACACTTTAATACGAAGAAAAATTAAAAGTAGCTCAGGCCCCCTGCTCACCCCAATTTATTCACTGTATGTGTATATGAAAAAGAAAAGTTATAACGCACTCAACCCAGGTGACCACAGAAATGTAGCTTAGGGGAGGGAGCGAATAGTTGCTGAGTACCCGATATGAGTCGGGATCGGCTTCATATAAAAAAGAATTCTCATTTTGTGACTGACATGAAAAATCTGAAGGGGGGCTTGGCCTCCATTTCTCCTCTCTGAAAGTTTCTGCACACAACGGTTGTCATAAAGTTTTGATAAAAAAATACACACGACGACCGTACTTTATCCTTGTGCTGTTGGATGGTCAACTTTATTACAATCACAACTAGTCACTAGAGTGTGACAAATACCCGCATACACAAGAGTGTATTCCACGTATACGTTTTTAACACAACCACGGATTGCTTCCCATTTGTAGTTTTGGTTTGAGGATTCGGATTTATTTTTAGGTCCGGGATATTATAAGTAGGTAGAAAAAATAAAGTCGAGGTCAAAACTGATTTGAACTAGAATATAGTGATTTGTTATTTTTTACGTTATATAAAAGATATTATTTCTATTTTAACTGATTTTGAACGTTTCTTAAGATCTTGCACTCTTTAAAAAAGTTGTCATTACTAGTTTGTTTTCTCATAAGAAATGCTTCGAGTTCTAAGTTCTAACTTATAATAGATATTTCAATTTCAATCGTTCAATTTCTTCGCGATTGTTCCAAAGGCTTCTTATTTAATGTCGCACTTTCTCTTTTTGTCTAGAAAATTCTTCTTAATCCATATCTTGTTTGTTCGCTTCATTCCCGTATGAAATATCTGTGTCTTTTTTTTTTAAATAATTGTTTCCGAAATCGTTTAGTTTTGGATCTTGATTGGTTTTGTCATTCTTGTTTTTCTTTTCTCAAAATTTCCAGAGCTTTCACATTACTTTTTTAAACAGGCTTTTTTTATACAATTTTATTTATTTAACGAATATATTGGAAATTTATTGTTTTTACTTATGGTAGCTAATATGCACCTTATAGAATATGAATTTTTAAAGTATAATTAGTTCGTTTTTCTCCTATAAATTTCGTAATAATTGAATTAAATGACTCAATTATGTTACTTCAATGCCCTGTAATAAGCTTGAGCTTTATAAGCTCTTTAAAAATTTTTTCATCGCCTCACAAAACTCATAATCCTGGGATATTATTTTCTCAATATAATTCGGATAAATTAATATTTTTTACAAATTATAATTTTTTTTTCACAACAATAGTCAGCACATGCGACATGATAAATACTATTCATAACATCACTTCTTAAATCACTGATTGAATGCCCGTTCGATTTTCTATAACTAATTTCACTTAAAATACCTTTTCTGATACGTAATATATTATTACTTAGTAATTTTCTAAGCTCTAAGTTCTATTAACTTATCAGTTGATCTTTTTATTGAAATATCCTTTAATTTATTACATAAGTTCCTAAGCAAGTGGTTTTTGCAATCAACTTTTTCCGCCGTTATATTTTTGTAAGGTCTTGATAAGATTTTTTGATACACAGTACTGTTACCGTCTGTCACTGTTCTTCGTTATTTTTAAATCCTTCAACTATTATGGAGGCTTTCATTTCTGATGAGCTACTAGTCACTGGCCAATTTCTTAAGCATTTGTGAGGAGAAGGTTCATTACTACGTACACTAGTTTAACAGTATTTATTTCTAATAAGTTATTTAAGAAAATATATAAATTATTAATAAACAAATTAATAATAACACTATTATACTAACATATCAAAGAAACTATACACCTATAGATACTTTAAACCTCTGTAAGATTAAATAGACTTTGAAATTTATTTAAGTTATTCCCTTTGGATAAATATACGATAAAAAAATATACCAATAAAATAATAATACAATGTCTTTTTATGATAAAATAAAAAATCTCATTGTAATATATTTAATAAATATTTTTAATTTCAACTATAAAAATAAATTTATAAAAATAGTAATAAAAATAAAATATTTATTATTCGATCATGAAGTAGGCATTCGGAATCATTAAATTAGCAATAAAATGTATTTGAATTAATGATAGAAAAATAATTTTTTTTTTTTATTCTTAAATGTGAACTAAAACTATCTAATAGCAAACTGTCATCATCTGAAAAAACTGTTTACCAACAAATTTCTCAATTTATTATCAGTCTCAATTAAATTTAATTTCACAAATAACCTCTGAAATTAAAGTAATCGCTTTAAAAATAATCTCTTTTCCATAAACACCCAATAAACATAACGATTACATACCATTATTAATAATCTGTAATAAAAGTAGTCGATTTATACATTTATAATGTAATAGTGGAAGCTTAACGACGTCATAAATCCTGAGCTTTTTATAATCATTAATAGTATATTGTTTATTATTTAATCTATTTAAAAGAGGATTCATAATTACAGTATTAGTGAATATTTCAATTATTTCTGAATTCGAAATCAGTTGTTTTTAAAAAATAAATCCATCCACTGCGATTGAGTTTCAGTGGCATTGATAATAGTTTTCGTAATTTCAATTCGAGTAGAAAAGAAAATAAAAAGTTATTCATACTTTGCTTCGACGTTAAATGTATTATTATTAATTAATTTTTTGCATAATTAGAACCGAGCTATTTATTCAACCAAACAATTATTTACTTTTAATTTATTTGCAAATTATACTTCGTTGGCTTACTTTAAAATATAATTTTACAACTATTTACTACTCATTGCGAATATTTGGGTTGCAGTATTATTTTGTTGTTTATTTAAAGGTTCACAAATATTAGAGGCATATTTAAATTGAAATTAATAAATATAAATACTACAAGTGTCGATATTGGATCCATCCGGCAGGGCCAGATCTTGGGGGAGCAAACCGGGGCACTTGCCCCGGAAGTTTTGGTCAGGGGGCGCCAAATTACAAAATAAGTTGTGTATATATATTAATAGTTTTTATTCATTTTATAATAAAAGTATTATACAAATTACAATTTCTATTTCCATTTGACTTTATGGTTATAACAACAATGGGAAAAACTCAAAAACCCAATGGATATTATTTATCTACTAAATATATTTTCTGCAACTCATTGTATTACAACTATTATTAAAATAAACATATTATATTTCAATATATTAGTTGAGCCTAATTTAATTTATATTAAAATTAAAACTTAAACCTATTATTTTATTCCTGGAAATACGTTATTTGATATTAAAATATAATACACATGTATGCACGAGAAAATTAAATATCGATTAGAAATTATCTTTATATTCTAAGTATCAATTTGAATAAGTTGCTGAATTTATAAGTTTATGAATTTTTTTGTTGACAAATAACGAAATAAAACTAAACAGAAAATCAAACTATATTTATGTTTGATGGAATCATAAAATCAAATGTATTTAATATTAAAATTAAATTTAAAAAACAGAACCGAAATTAATCCACTTACTTGGTTAATTATTTTTATTTTACAAGCATAATGTTTATAAATTGATTAATTTGCATTTTCATTGAAATTAAATCATTGTTGACAGTCAAATTGTTTCTTATGGTACATATCTTAACTATCTAACAGGACATTTTTTATTTACAATAAAAAAAAAAAAAAAAAAAAAGTTTAAAAATGCTTTCACAAATGCCATATAGAAATGAGAAAACGATTTTCATCCATATCGACTTTATCCATCGCGTACGTTACGTAACAGTGACAAGCGCATATTAAATAATGACATATAAATAAAAGACCTGCCCGTCGGTTTCGTCGACTGACTTTTGGGAATTGTGGCAATTATACATGGGAATATTACGTCACAATAAAAGTAGGCTTTGTTGACTTCGTTCGGGCGATTAATTTATGCGAAATTTCCGATTCTTTTGCGTAAAACAGACTGTAATATAGAATATTGGGACGTTTTAACATTTATTTGCATGTATCAGTTCGTGCGATCGAAACGGACGGAAGAAAATAAACTGAATGAAATTTTCTTCACCAATAAATGATTATTACACCGGTACATGTATGTAAATGTGGTTTGAAAACGGGTTAACATTAGCTTGAGGTTTCGCGATTCGACCAAATCGGCTGTTTTCGTAAGCCGCGTCCAGACGGAGCAGCTTTTGCCGCACGGCAAATACGCGTCCACACGGTGCGGCATTTATTTCCCGATTTGTATTAAATCAGTTAATAATAATAATAATATATTATTCATAATTACTATAGAGTTGTGTCATTTTTAATGGTCAACGAAGTGTACGAAATCAGCAAGTAATCTATATTTTTGAATCTTAAAAAACATGAAATCAAAGATTTTTGAAAAATCATCATTGATCTTTGTATTTTTAAAAACAGAGAATCTTCAGTACCGACATAGAATAAAAATCAAACAGAATAAAAATTGTCTACTGGGGATTACTACAAAAATCAGTTTTACCTAAGTGAAAAAAGTTTGTTTTGTTACTAATTACTTAAAAAATAATTAAAATACCTACTTAAAAAATAAGTACTGATGCCGCGCGGCTTTGCCGAGAATACGTTCACACACACGTGGCACAGGCACAAGCCGCGCGGCTTTCCTTTGATGTAGACCGCCTACTAGGCCGATCGAAAATTATGCCGCGCGGCATCAAAAAAAGCCGTGGAAAATCTATTCATGTTTTCATACTCATGCCGCGCGGCAAAAGCTGCTCCGTCTGGACGCGGCTGTACTCTCATCGGGTACCCGATCCGGTCGTTGCGATTCGATTGGTGCGTAGGTTCGTACGGGCTTGCACGTGACGTAACGTACAAGTGTGTAGGCGCGTCGTGTGTTGTGAGTTCCTAACGTTTACAAGGCACAGGAGTGTATTTAGAGGGGGGGACGCGAATAGGGTGACCCCCCCCCTGAATCCGTATTTAAGGAATCGATTTTATACGAGATACACGTTTCAAATTTTTCAATGCGGATCATTTTATAACGAAATAAAATCACGCACGGCTGCGAATACTGAATTGGGCTTTTGTCGGTTCCATACATGGTGAAAAATCGAATAAAAAAACCAGTGTAACTTTGAAAACACAGACAGGTGTTGAAAAAGAAATACAAAAAAGTCGATTCGAAAGTGGATCCGGCATTAGATTATAAAAAAAAAAAAAACCCACAAATATTAAGGATTCACCTGATTTAAATGTTACCAAAAATTGTACTTGTAAATTTTGAGTTTGAATTAAAGACAACAATTTGAGTCGCTCCCCCCCCCCTAGAAGTAAGTCTAAATACACCACTGGGCAAGGCGCAACTTATCGCGACGACAGCAATTTTTTTTTTCCCCGGCCCGTAATTTCAAACGGAAGTATTGTCACTTGTCAGTTCAATTCAAAATCTGTTCAAGCAGGTACAAAATTAGTCGATTTCAGAATCGTTAATGTTTACTTAGCATAATGACAATTATTTATTGTATTATTGTATTTTATTTACCAGAACTCTGGTCGATATTTCCTTCCGTTCATTTTCTATTTAAACAATACTTTTGCAATCGGGATCTGCTACATTGTACGACATCGGATATTTCGTGACAAAATCTCATCTTCGGATGAGCAGTAGTGCCGTCGATCGCGGCGATCAAAATTTGGCACTTGCAGACCAGATTATACGATTTCCGTGAAAACCGATATTGACTACGCGTCATGGCGACCGTATTATCATGTGACGACCAGACGAACGTTACAGCGCCGTATCTATATAGAGGCCGACGCGAAATGTGCGGTCGCATTCGGGTTAAATTAAAATCAGTTTTTATGTGTAAAACAAACGCCAAAATAGAATTCGCTGAGGATATCACTTTGGGTAATTACGGCACCGGAACGTTACGCAATTGTCGCGCAGTCCTATACGTTAGGCAGCGCTGACGACCGACCGATCGCGACGTCCTTTCTGCGTATCCTTGCCGTGTGTTCGCTGTCGTATACAGTACCATCCAGTGGCGTATATATGGGGGGGGGATGCTTAGTGGGCTACAGCCTCCCCCGAAATGGTTCAAAAAACTTAAAAATTATTTTAAACATTTGTTATATTTAAATGGTGCTCTATGCTTTTTTAGAAATAATTTTATAAAAAAAAAAAAAAAAAAAAATAGAAAAATGATTCCAACCTGGTTGCATTAATTTTATTCAATTGTACTTCAATAGTTCATTAAAATGTTTCAAGGTTCACAATTTATGGTTCAAAGCTTATTATCAAGAGTTAATAATAAATAATAAATAAATAAATCATAATCGTATGATACGAGAACATTTTTTATTCATAGCATATTTTATTATAGAAATAGTCCCGTAGACACATATATCAAATAGTCAAGTACCACATAATGTACCCTTTGTTCATAAACACAGGATTATACTTACTATAGGAAATGCGCGAATAATGTGATCAGTTGAGACAATTTTTATTGCCTTTGTCAAATAGTTTTGGGACATTCTGCAAATTAAACGTAACCTACTGTGTCTTGTTAGTAATTCTTAGATAACAGTGGCAATTTAACTCTGTCCATAGTAGCCCCTCCCGAAAATATTTTCTGTATACGCCACTGGTACCGGCGACCGGTAACGAAAAATCAACCCCGAGCGGTGCCGACGGGGTACACGGTGGCGAGGGGAGGCGAGTCGTTCAGCACCGCCGCCGCACGGTGAGCCGCGTTTGACATTTCAGTAGTGTGCTTTCGGCCGTCCGTCCCGAACCGTTCTCGTTCGTTCCAAGCAACTGAATCTCGCGACCGGCCGACGACATCCCCGCTATGAACACGCATACACTTCGCGATCTGTGTGCCTGACGCGAACGTTACCGTCGTGCCCGAACTTGATATACGTTTCGAGGTGATCGCGGATGGTTTCAAGTTGTGTACGTGTTTCTTAACCCCTCCGAGACGGTTTTCGTTCGCATTTCTCTTAAATTTTTTTCTACTCTACCATTACCACGCATTTACCGTAAGCACACATAAGCACTAGCGCACGCACTCCATGAGCGCGTGACAATAACCCCCACTCACGTCTCTCGATTCGAAGCAGAGGTAAGTTTGGTTCGATTTTTTATATTTTCGTGTTTGTTTAAATAGTGCTACGTTCGCCGGACGTACATGTATGACGTTTATATTTCGCGGTGATGAGATTAGATCGTCTAGATAAAACTGTATATTATTTTTATATTGTTTACGGATGAAGTATGGACTCATCATGCTGACAATATCAGTGGCGTGTTTTGAGTTTTTTTTTTTTTTTGCGATGCCCTGACAATTTCACAAATTAATTTATTAAACATTGCATAAATGTATTAATTCATTTTTTAAAGTTAAAAGAAGGCGGTTTTTTTTTATGCCTATTCATCCGATACTTCATTACTTTCAATACCATCCTTCAATAAGATTGATTGATAACCCATAAAGTATTTTTTAAACAGAACAATTATCAATTGATTCAATTTTATAATTATTATCTAGTTCTTGGTAAAATAAAACAATAGATCTACTAGGCCTATAGTATTACATAGATAAGAATTTATCTTTTTTAATGACGAAAATGGTGTTTCGTTCTGTACAGTTGGTGTAGAATCAGATTGCAGATTTAACGATATACATTAATACATTTTCAAATCAGTATTAAAATATTTTATCATTTTATCAACATTAAATCATGTAACTCAAATAAAGGAAAGCATTATAAAAAAAAAAAAGTATTAATTTACGCCACTGGGTAATACTTTTTAGTCATCACTTGCATGGAAATCAATGAATAGGATGAAAATATTTATACAATTAACGTAGGATTAAAAAAGAAAGACATTTAAATCTTTTTTTTCTGCGCTTTCTCGTCCCTTCGCTGAATTTAACATAATAATAAAACTTGTATATTATTTATTAATTGGCAGTATTTGGTTATAATGTAATCTGTACAATATTAATATAAAATAATATTCAAAATTTACGAAAACATAAGTTTGTTTATATTTTTCATTGTGTTTTTTTTTTAATCTTTTTAAAACAATTAAATAATTAATTTTTAGAGTGTAATTCGCTTAAAAAAATATCATTGTAAGACCAATAAACCCCTCACTCCACATAGAGCTTAAAAAACCAACTATAATTATTGTTTCTTTTTAATTAACTTTTGACTCGTTAAATTTTTTCAACCCAACTTAATTGAGTTACAAAAATTAATTTACTCGGTTAGATGACTTACTATAATGCCGTTTTCTATAAATACGTCGTTGTTATAAATTTTCACAAAAAGATAAAATGAATTTATTATCTGCTCTTTTTTACCAAAATGGAATCATATTTGTACCTTTGTCAATAGCTACGGTCATTTGTCACGTCGAACCATCCATGGATAATAAATATTTGCATTTTTTTGTGTTCAGATAATAATTCTTTGCGTTCACATCGTTCAGTTTACACGTATTACTTATACTATAATTTAACCCTCCCTGCAATCCACCTTTCACAGTGATCATTACTAATTTAGTGTTTATTTTTGATAATGATGTGATGTGCAAATAGGATATTATTACACGTTGTTCAAATACACTAGTAATAGCTTGACAATATGTTGCAGGGCTTAATAATTCACGTTGTTAACATTGACCGTATCGTATTCAATTCTGGAACAGGTTTCCTTTTTTGTTTTTTTTTTTTTTTTTGTCTATTATCTTCGGACAAAGTCATATCTTAATTAAATAATTGTGGACAATTAATAATGATTTATCAATATCAAAGTCAGAAGTAGGTTAAATATTCGACAATGCTGTTTATCGATTCCTTGTCGCTCTTGACTTTTAGGCATATCTTAACTATGTGGGTTCGACGAGCAGTAAAAAAAGAAAAAAACGATTGTTTTCAATAATATTGTAGACATTATATTTTAGTAATGATTGCATTATTGGTATTATTAAAAAAAAAATTAAAATGTTAGATCAATGCTACATTATGTTTAATCAGATGATTATCATAACAAACTATAAAACTAAACAATATATCAAACAAAATATAATATAAATATAAACAAAATATCAAATATTTATGTGAAACAACTGCATCTTATGGTGCGTCTCCATCCACAACTCAGTTCGTTAGCTCAATTCACATCAGCTCTGCACGCCACTCACTCAACAATCGGTACGACGATCCCCCTAACAGTACCATATAATTTATCTGAAAAGAGTTAATACATTGGCCTTATTTAACACGTTCAACGTAGCCCGTGATTTCGGTGGTCATACCGCGACGTTGTGTTGAAATGCCATGGCGCATCGATGGCATTAGAAGCACAACTCTATTGATTTATAAAATTGTATTACATTTTGTTATTAATTTTTACTGTTTTTTTAGATCCTTGGTAGTCTTTATTTATATTAAATACATGTGTTAATACTACGAGTACTTATTAGATATTGGTAGGTGCGTAATAAATAATAGTTAAACTGAAATCAAAAAACTCGTCGTTATTATTATTATGCATTTCGTGCGTAACGCAAGATAAGACTAATAAAATAGTGTCTGAAATAGTGTAAAAATATCATAATAATGATATAATATGTTGTAAATAGATCTAAATGCGTACAATACTAGATTCTGAAGTATTAATGTCAGGAAAATTAAAACTCACGATTAACATAATTTTAGAGTTGATTGTCTACGGCCTATATAAGATTCAGAGTTAACTAAAATGGAAATCACTGAATTATAATGAATTATTAATGACTAACTATAGCAGTTTCAAACGTATCTGATTCGTAATTTTTAATTATTTAATTTTGGTATTAAATTAATATATATTTTGTAAATAAAGAATAATTTTTCTGTAAAAAAAATCTAAATATTTTGCATTTATTTATGCCATATTTATTTCCTTTAATAAATCATCCTTTCATGCATATTTTCTATACGAAATAGTTTCGATATTTCACATTTGTCAGACATCCCACGATGGCTCAGTTTTTTATTTAGAAAATGTTTACCTTTGCAATTTTCATATCAAGTAAACATACGAGCCTAACTTAACCATCGGATGTGGTTACTGATATGTGAATTCCATACATGGAGTTTTCTCTGTTAGATAAGGATGTGGCCTATGTTTAATAATTCATGCGTGTAACTTCTGATTATTTGTTGCATATATATTCTAATATATTTGTCC
This sequence comes from Sipha flava, assembly GCF_003268045.1. NCBI lineage: Eukaryota > Metazoa > Arthropoda > Insecta > Hemiptera > Aphididae > Sipha > Sipha flava. The sequence continues at coordinate 1,914,865 of NW_020273045.1, forward strand.
GTATGATTATTATTTTATACGCGATTTATACCAATCATTAACTGGTCCATTTGGTTAGTCATTATTTTAATATATGTACTATTGTTCACTTCTGTGTTTCCCATTCCTTGTTACTCATGTGTATCCAAGTATTGAAAATAAATGCATTGATTGTAACACCCTTATGTTGTGGTTAAGAGTGCATTCTGATTATTATATTCCTAACTGTGTACCACAATGTGAAATTATACATGCCGGCCATAGTGGAATCATTATGTTATTGTAATGCAATCGACATAGTATTTATATTCCTATATCTGTATTATTATGTGACAGAATGTATTCCCGTGACATTATAATATGTATGCACATAACACAATCCATATGTACATGTTTTCTTGTTTCGTCGACAGCATATTTTGAGCGTCGATTTTTTGTTAAAAAGACTCCGAACTGATATTGTAATTACACTCACCTCAGATTTTAATTTTTTTATTGTGGATATATTACTATACAAGACCATTAAAAACTTTGTTATGTATAAAGTGAATACTTGGTAAGCTTAAACTTTTCGCGTCCTTAAAAGCTCTTTACTTTTCTTCCTCGGTACTAAAGTGTGGATCAGTCTTGTAAAACTTCTACATCGATTTGCAAATTGTTTTCAATTTGAATAAAAGGCCCATAATATTAATCCTAATGTTTTACTGATTCTATTTCGATGCCTATATCAATTATATGACTGTTCCTTCGTCATAGAACATAATATTTATTTAAAGAATCCGTCACAAGGCTGTGTGATTATTTTTTATATTGATAAACCAACTACGTAGTGGTTCTACAGGCGCTTCTGAAGTATCGTGTAAAACTCATTTGAAATCCCTACGTGTTCCTGTCCCATTCCTATAGTTTTTATTCTATCTTTGTGTGCTAATTTAACGAACATTTATCATCCGGCAAAACGTATCACGCGAGAAACCATAATACTTACATATGTAACTCAAATACAGACGGTCTCGAACAATGTATATGCTAACGAAGTCGTAACATATTCATATCTTAATTTAATACGAGCTTTTCTGTTAGACTTTTATGTATGCAAATATGAATAAGGATAAGATATCGCTCTAAACAAATACAATTTAAATCTCCTGTTCTCTTTGAATTTATTTTTACCGTATATATTCGAATGTAAAAGTCAATAGCTTGTGCGATTTTTGTTTAGTTGGTACGAATTAATCTAGGATATCAAAATATTTGTGTATAGTATAAAACGTTATTTTAGTGTTCAGTTGAATGAGTATACACAGGGCCCTCGAGAGGGAGGGCATTAGGACTATTTTGCCCCAAGCTCCAAATTTTTGGTGGCCACAACATTCGTTTTTTTTTTTTTTTTTTGTTAATTACGATAGAGTAAGCTAGGTTTCAAATTATACATTATTATTAATATTTAACAAATAACTGAGTTATACATACTGATGTGCCATGGGTAAATACTTTGGGTATTTATTCACTAAAATATTTACCTACCAAAAATTTGGGTGAATATTTTTTTTGTCAACCGTGCGCCTAACCTAAGGTTAAAAAATATTATTTAATATATAAGAAAATTAGGCAATATTTGAAATATATATATGAATACTATATATTTACAATTTTTATTTGTGTATAGAGCGAATGCCAAACATTATGGCTTACAGTAGGTTCGGGTGGGTTTCTGATTCTTGAAATCTATCTTTAAAATGTGATAGATTATTCATTCCGTAACTGTTCCAAACAAGAATTTTTTAAATATTATGTGATAACACTCATTTTTAAACCTACTATTTTATCATTCCTTATTAATAAAAATTAAAACGATAATTTAGTGTACATTTGAACATAGGTGGTCAACAAAAAAGTTCCAAATTTTAAATAATATGTTTATATGAAATTGTATTGAATACACTGAAATCATAAATAAACAAATACAGACTGTAAAATTCGAAACTAAAACGATAACATACTTCTGATTAAAATTTTTAATTTTAACTCTGAATTTCTATTTAAAGGAGCTGAGGAAATATTGAAGTATTATTGAGGAAACTGAATTAATAATTAATGAACGGTCTGAGCACTTCTGAGTCTATTTAGATTTCGATTGAATAAGACACTAAAAAAAAATGTTTGGTGCAGATTCACAGTCGACCCGAAATATTGATCGTTGAAAAAAAAACATTATTGTAAAACACGCTAAAAGAAACTCACTTTTTTCGCTTCGTTTGGAGCGTCAAAAACGAATCCACGGGCGGTTGGTCAGGAAACGCCGTTTGATATATACAAAATAACTACATGGTTTTATGAATCAAAATAATACGAGTATATTTATATTACGTTAATCGTTGTCGAATAAAACTACTGTAATAACGTCAGTTATATTAATAATAGTTTATTAATACAGTAAAGGCACGTGTGGCATCATTATTATACATATTTACGATAAAAAATAACACAGATTTATCTTTTTTTAATGTTATATTAGAAAGCATACTTTATGATTTATCCTCAAACACGTAATATTTATCTGTATACATATAAATGTGAAATTGAAATTTTTGTCGAGTATGTCCTCTGAAACTACTCAACCGATTACCTATATTTTCTTTTTTTTTTAAAAAAAAAACGAAAGAGTACATTGCAGAGCAGGTTTTAAGTTTTATTACAATGTTATAAGTTAATCGAGTAATTATTTATTTATAATTGTTTATTTTTCATTATCATACAGCGGAGCACGGAAAAAAAACACAGACGTGTGCTCTCCTACAGTCAGGCGTCCTCACTCCCCACTGTTTACCGTCGTCATTGATGTCACCATGTTGATATTTGATATAGATCGTGCGCTAATTGGTGACGTTATTTTCCTTAGGCCTAAATTTAGTCAGATAAGGTAATTAGACAAGAACACGTTTTTTCATGCGTAGTTTCATTATAATAGAAAATATGAATTCAAAATATAAATATTATTGTGTGTTAAAATGATCTAAAGAACCTTTAGAAAGTTTTTGCAGAAGATATTGCAGATCCGATCCACTTGAACATTACAAAGTATCTTAAATCTTTCTTAACAAGATTTTAAACATTTTTTTATTACAAGATTCGTGTGTAATTCAATTTTTCAAATTACATAATTTGGTGAAATTAAACATGAAAACTTTTTGCCGATATTTGAAGTTCAAGTTCAAGTTTATCTATTGATACAAAACGACTAACATTTTTTCAATTATATTTCATGGGTGATTCGGAGAATAAAGTAAAAAGACGTGTGTCTATTGCATCATATACTGATAAAGAAATATTGTATAATTTACAATGGGATTTATAAAACTATGATTACATTTTTTTTATTTTTATTTGCCTATAATAACTAAACTTAGAAATAAGCATTTATTTTGACGGGTGAGGTCGGGTAACTAAGGTAGTATGATTATATGCGTGTAATTGGTAGGAAATTCGAATAAAATAATGAAATAAGTATTAAGTTTCACCTATATTTTATAATTAAGTTATATTTGATTTATTATTTAAATTAATTATTCAACTAATTAAATTTCTTTAAAATATGAACCAAAATTATTATGCAATAAAATTTATATTTAAATATAATTTCATGAAATATGGTTTAGTCAGATATAGATAACATGGAAAAAATTCAATTTGATAATAACACATTAAATTCGTCACTATGTTTAATCGGAGTCTTTCCTTTAAATATGCAAAATTCAATAAAAATGAATTTCTTGTTTAATTTAAAAGTAACAAAATGTATTGAGTATTACACCAATTGTAATATCTTAAAATAAATAAAATATATCTCCATAAATTCTATATTTATATAAATAATTATAAAGAGTAAGTAGTAGAATACACAAAGAGTTCCTTCGAGTTATGATTTTAAATATTTGAAATGAGTACATCCGTGCAACTGGTAGCCAATTCAAAAAAAAAAATAATAAAGTAACAAGTATGTCACGAATAATATTATGTATTATATTGAATTCATATTTGTTATTTAATATATTTTTTTTTTTTGTGTGTTCTTGTCATATGAAATATTTTCATTAATGATGAATTATATTATTTGTTTCATTGTTGTTTTGTATTTATTTCAATAAAGCCATTAATTATAGTGAATTTAGGGAATAGCTTATGCTAAACAGATTCATAATGTATGGTGAAAAAATATGATGGGAGGAATCGATGTATAACAAATCGTAGTTTTTCATAAAAAATTAGAGTGTATCTGCTTTAACATACATTTCATCTATATTTGATTGGGGGAAGGGGAATTGAATAAACGAACAACAATTTTATATTTAAAATACAATGTATAAAACTGATATTTTTTACAAACTACAAGAAATTACAAGTAAAAAAATATATTTATTCATCAAAAATATTTATAAATTTCATATGAAATTAATTTTTTAATTATCTTACGATTAATAATACTTTTAATATGCATATTTAATTATAAGCTTAAATATATACTGTACAAAATGTAATTAAAAACCAAAAGCGAACATTTTTTTTGTTGAAAAATTACTAAATATAGAAAAAAATATTTTTATCAACGTCAAAAATAATTTTTTAAAAAAATAACCTTACTTAAATGATAAGATACATAATTACTATAAGAATCAAAACACTACAGTTTAGAAGACATGTCCTTTGAAGTAGCTATTTATTATTATTGATATAAAGAATTATTCAAATTAAGTTTACTTGTTCACCATAGTAATATCATAAAAAACTTGACAAGGGTTTTTAAACATATACGTACATTAAAATTGATTAGTTTAGCGTATAACACTCGCATTAATAAATAACAAATTTAAATACCGTGGTATATATTTTTTATTTTCATTAGTTATATATGTATGTAGAAAATAAAATATTAATTGTTTTATATTGTTTAATAGTTTATGTGAAAAAATAAAATATTTGAACTATGAAATGTTACAATAAAGTTAAAATTAAACCATTAGTAATTAACAATTAATAAATTAACTTAAAACGAAACCTCATTTAAGTCTTTAATAAACACCACAAACCAGATTAACAAAAAATAATAATAACAACGTTATGTGTATGGCTGATATAATATGCTAATAAGATAAATCGAAAACCTTTTTATATATATTTATATATGTATCAGAAAATCCTGCCATGGGGTAATGGTAGTTTTGTTGGGTGTATCAATGATTGAACGATGGATATCATTTTCTTAACATGTTGTATTTAAAATATATTTTATTTTTCATTCAAGATCCAGCTGTAATTTGGTTATTTTATCATTCATTTATAAAAAATATATTATAATTGATAAAATACATGATTGAGGTTTTGATTCAAATGTTGTTCGAGGTGGGTGAAATAATTTACTATATATCTACATTTATTTAATAATGAATTAATAAAAAATAATAATTTGATTTGTTTATCGATTAATTATAAGTTTCACAGTGAAACTAACATCAACTATCAATCATAATATTTTACTGACTGATTTTGTTGAATGCAAAAATTAACATATTTTATGCCTCTAAAATTAAATTAATTTTATTTCACACAAATATCTGAAAAATTACCGCAGAAACCATACCAAATAAGGATTATAATGTTAAGTTATTTAATTAATTTGAATCATATACGATTATAAAAACAAAATAAAAACATCAATTAAATTTTTCGAAAGTATTTATTGTTGTTGCAATAGTAAAAATGTCAATAGTGTCATGAATAAAAATGTTACATGGTTTTGAAAAAATAGAAATTTTATTCAAATACATTTTATGCTCATTCATATTTCATAGACAAAAAATGTGTAATAAGAGAAATAAAATAGCCATGTTTAAATAAAGATAAATTAGCATTTTCAAAAAAAAAAAAAAAAAGTATTATATTTTAAACATTTGACCATAGTTTATAACCTACTATCACTTTAAAATGATATTTTCTGTTTTTAATAAATATTTACACTTTGTTAGTAAAACTGTATTATATTTAATTTCTTAATAAATGTTTAAAAATGATTAATTTATAATTTTCTTAATCAAATTTTAATAGTAAAAGTATATAATATTTTGGTATCATAGTATTTTATATTGTAGAGTACGGGTTAAGTAGAAAACTTCTTAATCAGATTAAAACAAAACGATTGCTATTTTGATTGCGTTGTTGCAAGTATGGATTTAACTTTACTAATAATCATAACCAAAGAGAAATATAGTATAACTTTGTGCAGTACAGTCATACTTAAATGTTTCATTCTCATAATTACTATTGTATTTGTTGATCTTATAAAAAATAACATTTTTATAAACTGTTACTTTAAAGGTTTTTCTTTTATTTGAATCCAATTATACTCGTAGTTTCAAGATTAAACTCTATATACTTATAGTATATTATAACAATATAATATATTAATATAACAATATAACAATATATCAATATAACAATAATATATAACATATATTATAATGTTTGTCTTTGTTTTTTTTTTCCTGAAAAAGTGCAACAAAAATAAGTGAACAAATTGGTATGTTATAATATTGTTATTTTGATTTTTCATAGTTCTTATTCACTATATCTGGAGGTGATTCTTTCTTTATTTTACGTTTCACTTACATTAATGGTTTTCAATTAAAGTTAAAAGTTTGAGTTGATTCATAGTTATACGGTTGTGGTGTAGGACAGAATCCCGGTTAAAACCGACCGATAACTTCGTTACTTTTTGTCGGCTTAATGATTTTAACAGACTCGGCAAAGTACAATCCATTGAAGACTTTCTATATTTGGTTTGGTCCATGAATATTAAAGCATCGCAATTTTGCTAAACACTAATAATGTGATGAACGCGCGCAGCTACAAGCATTGCGCAATCATTGTTTACGCAGCGCGACTTTTTCAAATTGAAATATTTGAATTCCAAATTTCTTATAGCGCGATAAACGCAAAAAAAAAAAAACATTTTACCAACTCATCATCATTGTTATAAAATTGACGTTTTACAGTTGAAAGTTGGTGAACAATATAATTTATCCAGATAGTTGCACTAAATATTTAGTTCATTTATCGACTGACCATGTGAATCATCGACGATGACATCGATGACTCTGTTTACTCCTCTGTCGGTAAATCGTTGATTGTTATTATACGACTCAGATTGTAAAATGTAAGATTTCGTTTTTCATGCCGTACTTATCTACAGTAAAGTTACATTTCCTATTACGTGTGTTCATAAGGTATTAACTAATAAAATGTTATTGAAATATTATATTTTCGATGTGGGTACGTCTACTTTGAAAGTCAGCCTCCAATCGAAACCATTATTATTATCCGGTCATGAGAAAAAACTAACTAGAATAAGAGGGTAGATCAATTAGCTTTTCATGAAATGGTTTTGAAACGTTATGATTAAATGTATGAAATTGTTAAACTTCCTGGGTCTGGTTGAGTTGAATCAACTACTAATTACTTACATTATGTACGTGTGTAGTTTCGGTGCTTACGCATACGCATGACGGTAAAGTAAGTAAAAACAGAAAATGCTGCGAAATTAACTTTTCGTAAATTTCACAGAATTATCCAAGATTTTGGGTTGAAAATTTTACTGCAGTAGAGTATAATAAGATTATTGTACTTGTATATTGATAAATACTGATAATATAGATGTGTGATGATTTCGTAACTATTTTATTTATTTATTAATTTTTTTTATTGGCATAATTATAATGAAAATCAAAAAAAAAAAAAAAACGTAATTTAACTGTCCTGATAAACATAGATAATTTATGTTTTGTTTTTTTATATACTTTGTTCGTTATCTTACCCAGTCGTATATACTTCCGAAAAACATCATAGCAAAAACCTAAACAACAAAACAGTACATATAGAGAAAAAAAACGATTTATTTATAGATATTTATTTCATATGATAATAATTTTGGTAATAATTAATTTTATAGTACTAAATAATCGATAATGGATTGTATAAATAATCCTGGAAAATGTTTATAATATTAAACATAAATTATATAGAAATATTAAGCAATACTTTTTTCTAAATTCGTTAAAATTTCGGAAGGAAGGGTTTGAACATCCGAACCCCCCTAGGGATACCCCTGTTTGATAAAGTTAACCAAGATATGTGTCTAGAGCTAAAGATAAACCTAGTGTATATAATTTTAGGCTCAGGGCAACCATGAAACAAAGAAACACAACACAACCAAAGAGCATGTCGATCGGCGTAGGTTTAATATCTTAACCGGCTTAATAATGTGATTGTGAGGTGAAATAAATTAAGATTCTTATCAGTTTTCAAACAATATAATTCGTGTCCCTTTTGATAACCGATTTCCAACCTGGGGCATGTGAAAAAAAATTGGGTAATAGCAGAAAATGTTGAGTTTATTTTATTTAAAGCGATTTGTTTCGGAAATGTACAATATGTTTCATTAAAAATGAAAACTTAACCATTAACTTATAGAAATGGAGTATAGAATATTGATTATAGAATACTATATGTGTACAAATAATAAAAAGTGACGTGGTGAACTCAAAAATTTTCAGAGGCAAGTATATTTTGTCGATACTCACTCACCCCTCCTAAAAAATTGAAAGGCGGCTGCCTCTCGATTACCCACATCACCACGCCACTGGTAATAAATATAACGTAGTTCCAAATTTAAGAGATTATATTACATCATTTGAATATATTATAAAAAAATTATATTATTCGAAATAAGGCCAAGGATCTCACTATATTTTTATTATAATTTTTTTGTTCATTAAATAAATATAATAATCAATGTATTTTTTTGTGGGTCTTATTAATAAATATAAAAATACATACATTTTTGCATTATATATTATATTATTATTATATTTTTATTTAAATATGTTTAGAGTAGTTATGTGCCAACAATTTAAAAGTTATTACGAGAGGTACAATCTAGCAAAATATTGAGCTTATGGGTATGAAAGAAAAAAAACTTTGAGAGTTACTGCTCTAAATCATGTTCATGAAGTGGTTTAATATTGTTATTTAAATTTTATATTTTGAATAATTTTTGATGCATGAATATGTTTATGAATATGTAATTAAAACTTATGTATTTTTATTTTGAAATTCGATATGTTTTTTTTTAAACAAATACTATACTTCTCGACTATTTTTGGTTATACCAATTATGGAAAACAAAAGATAATGTGGTTTAACTGTCTTGTTTAATGATGATTAAAGTAAAAATTAAAACTTTAAAATCTAACAAAGTCGTAAAATTGCATATTACAATAGTATATTATGACCATTGTATTTGTTTTGTAACTATTTTACGTTATAAATTAAGTTTTATGATTTCGTTTTATTGACATTACACAATTATTTGATACCCAACGTTTTAGTTGGAAAAGAACGGACGCGTTCGGTAGATGACTGTGAATTTAAGCAATAAAAACAGTTGTTATTATTTTATTATTATCGTATTAGTTCGATATTTATTTTGCTAGCCACACAGCAATCGAAAAACAGCTCTGAATTGTACAAAAATATATTATTTTATTTATTAGATTATTTCAATTATTAAGGTTAGGCGTTGAGATAGTACGATCAAATCATTATGTACGAAATTGGAGCGGGATTTAAACAGTATCATTGCCAACACATTCAAGTTAGATTCGTCCAAAATGTCTACGATTAACCTGTCAAATCAGAAATATAAGAAAATATAGAAGGTGGAATACTGAAAAAATATTCTTCATCCATTTTAAACACGACAAACGTACGTTTAATTTTTATCTCAATAATAATAATAATAGTTTTCATATTAGATTTAATTTGTTGACTTTCAATATCGCCGTCTGCAGAGGAGAGAGGAGAAATTCACATTATTTATAGAAAGCTCTGTTTACATAGCTACACCGATCGATATCCAAACACTTAACAAGAAACCCATTAAAACCTAGGCTTATAGTTTCGGATTTTACTTATATATGATTTAATCAAAAGATGTGCCTGAGTACAAAGTAATTTAAAGTATTTAATAAACATAAATTGTTATATTTTGTCGAACATAATAGGCCTTTTGTTTTAAATCCGAACACTAAGAGCGTTATCAATTAAATTTTCAACTTCAATTTTTTTTTCTGTGTCGTTTTTAAGAATGTAATATCTTATATATCTATCACTTTAACTTTTTTGACCACAAATTTATATACGATATGTTGATGTAATCAACTAATTTACTACAAAAATCATGAACCTATGTGTCAACAGGTGTATTTGACAATTATAAGATGATAATTAAAAAATATTTATAATAACGTGAAAAATATCGAGTAATTTTCAAGTGTTTAATTTTAAATATATGTTTTAAATCACCCATTTCTATACATTGTTAAATTTAAGTTAGCTAATGAGATTTTCAACCGATTTTCTTTTATTTTAAAATTGAATAATTTAGGGGGAGAATGATCGATTGAATATCGTCGTATGACGAGTGTTTCTTTTTTTACCATTAGAAATGCATAAACATTCTTTATTTTGATGCCGAAAGTTTAACGAGCAACTCCAATAATAACTCGTATGGATCTGAAATACAGTTGGATTTTCAGAGCAAGGAGTCTTATCCGACATGGGCCACCCTTATATGCTGAGAGCAATAACATTATTCATGCATTCGAAAGGAAATATTCAGTTTTCGTTGAAGTTTTCACTTCCACGAGCGCGTAAAATATGCAAACGCTGAGGGTTGAATATTATAATAGGTGCACACGCATAGGACGAAAGACTTAATTTACCGGAGTAAACAGCTTTATTTCAATTTACATTCACTATCATCTAACGTCATCGGGATGAGCTACTGCGGGCTCTTAAAACTAGGACTTGCATCGTGACAATATTTTTATTTCAAAGAAAAAAAAAACGTTTTAGTTTCGAAAACAGTCTGGTGATTTTATCCCGCTTTTGTTATTAATCGGATATGGTACACGTATTCGATACACGTATATTTCCGACGGTTTCAGTCGTTTTCAAATCATTGATCGTCAACCAAACCGTCGCAATTAGTACGAGAGTTATTACGAAATATTGTAAATACAGTAAATTACCTCTCGTGAAAATAAAACCGTCGGAATACTCGCGGACGAAATGCGATAGCGATAGCGAGTTAATTACTCTATTATTACATAATGTATACTATTAAAACCAATTAGCAGTCGATGTATCGTTCTACGGCTAAAAATATAATTTTATAAATAACTATTTAAATTAATAAAAATGCAGATTTGATGTTACACAAACAATAATTCGTGTAACACTCGTTGGTATCGAATATTATAACCGATCGATTTTTGTATTCAATGGAGACAGAAAATAATTATTTTCGCTTTTAACGATGTTGGTAAGGTTTAATTCAATTTACACCGTTAATTATTCAGTAAATTGACTGCCATAATAGTTTTTATTTTTATTTTTATTTTTCTATTAAATTGAATGTGATTTTTATTTGAAATATCTTACAATGATATTTATGTGATACGCAACTTAGAGACTTGTGTCAGTGAGGAAGAGTGTCAATCAAATAAAGATTCGTACCAATCCTCTGTGGATATTTGGAAAGATATTTAAATATATATGGATCATTACCATGGGATATCCTTCCGTGTTGTTGGCTTTGTAATTCAATTCTGACCGGCTGCAGACATTGTAACGTTATTGACGTTCGTATACTCGTATTATATATTTCTTTAGTCATTTTTGAAAAAAAAAAAAAAAAAAGCAATTAATAAACAAAATAAATTATCACGGAACGGAAGTGAATTATTTTGTATAAAATTAAAAACAAAAGAAGAGGCGAGATAAAGATGAATCGTTCTTACAAATTTGAAATCAATACACCATTGGTTTTGGAAAACTATTCTAAATAAAGAATCGGTGCAGAAAATACATTTAAAAACAATATACAGTCGATTTTACACTGTTTATATGCACATTCAGTAATCCAGTGGCGCGGTAAGCATTTATGAATAAGGATATAATCATATATTTAAGTAACCATCCAACCTCTTTCATAAAGATACCCCTTGTGAAATGTTATTAGGTTAAATATTTTATGGTTTTGTACTTTTAAATGTATAAATTGTGGTTTTTGAAAATAAAATTATATATTTAAATACATTTCTAAATAATTAAAATGTATACAATATTGGGTAAATTTTAAATACATTTTACTATAGTTTAATTATTACGTCTTTAGGTTTATAAAAAGTACTTTTGTCACATCATTACGTGTCTACCTATATGGGGATTTAAAGTAAAACCGACTTGAAAAGAAATCCAATAACAATCAAGTTATTGATTTAAAAGGACAGAAAAAATTAGCAAGGACTTTTACTAAATTTTCCAAAAAAATATAAAAATAAAATTATCAATCATTTACTTTGTATAAAAGTGCAATTGGACTTGAAATTCATTATTAAAAATTAGTATGATACATTTTATTAGAACAGTATTCAGTACTAATAATTATTTAAATTTTGACAAAGGGAAAGGATTACTCATAAATATGCATATTCCAACACACACATACACACTGACAAATACATTTACAATTCATGATGCCTGTTGGAAACATTTAGTCCTGGTTCTTTAGCTGATTAAAAAAAAATCAATATGTGCCATATGTTATTATCCAATTTATACTAGAATAGCTAAAAATCTCTACACGAACGAATCGTTAATGAATGGCAACAATAGCCTGTATAATAAGACAAGATATTAATTAAAGGATGAATGCATTCAAATTAATATAAAATAACACGTTTCACAGAACAGAATATTAGACATGAAGGTTTTATAACATGTGATTGCGTTGATTCCGGAGTCTATGTTTGCGGATCACTCAACGGGCGATTCACAAAAATAATAAATGTTTCTGAACAGCGTCTTATTTATTTTTATATTTTTGATATATTTTAATAAAAGTTGCATATTAATTTTTATAATTAATCCGTTAAGTTAATTTTACTGTGTTTAATAACGTTCAATACCCACGAGCTAGGAAAACATTATTTTTAATTGCAATTTTTAACGAATCACTTTTAAAACTATTATGGATAGTTGCCAATTATTTATGTACCTATGAAAACTCGGAAAATGTAAGTTCTACGTTCGTTTTTAATGATCATTCGTTCCTAATAACATCCAGAAATCATAATTTGACAATATTTTCTCAAAAAAAAATCAACCACTTACTTTATTCTTATTGTTATACACTCTCTATTTCTACAACTTAACGTTTACAGTTTTAATTTTGAGAAATTTTAAATCAATATGTAACCGGAAATTATCTTTGCATCCGAATTAAAAAAAAAAAAAAAAAAATGATTGCATATTTATATTTTCAACTAATTGTAGTAGCGATTTCACTTGGTTGAATTAATAATGATAAATAAATTATACAATATACGTTTAAATCATTTATTATCTACGTACAAAAAATAATTATACACAACTAAACGCATAATATATAATCATAAAAAATTGAAGTTGGGAAAATCGTAAACATCGACTACATCAGATGATATAGTAATTATTTGTTATAGCTCCTATTTTTGTAACACAACTTTTTGGTTGAATATTTGTTATTATTTATAAAATGTTCTAGTTAATTGTATCTATGGTTTTGTGTAAGTATGATTATTTTTTATAATAATGTATAATGAATGAAAAATTCCCATATTATCATGCATAAACTTATGCATAAAATGTCATCGACAGTAATCGCATAAAACTATTTTAATAATAATAATCAATCGTTTATTATGAAATAATTTCCAATTAAGTTTTAAATATACAAGATAGTTGCGAAATTAAATTTAAATATAAAGTTACATGTATGTAAATGTATGTATCACATATAATAAAAAAAAAATTTTAATGAATGCACAAAGAAAAGTCATGAGTACGGTGAAATAAATTTACATTCTTTACAGAATTTCTTACATTAAAATATTGGATGAGGAGAATAACATATTTTTTATTGATATATTTAGCAGATAGAAAAACTTTTAATTTCTAGAGTTTAGAGAGTTTATTTTGAAGGTATTGCGTTCAATCAATTATGGATAATTTATAATATTATTTAAAAATGTATAAAGAAATTTTAAATTCAATAGTTTAAGTGTTTTATATGGTTAAATAGTTCATTTAAAATATTGTAATCAGAATAAGGAGTTCATACATTTTTTTTTTTTGGGAAGCTTAAAAATCTTAAAAAAATATTTGAATTTGAAAGATGTCTTGATTTTAAATTATAGAATTTGTTTGTGCAATATCAGATTCGCATATTCCAGTCTAGAACATACTAAATATGTTTAATTAAACCTAAATTAGCTGATGATTTTTCGATAATATTGTTCGTATGAAGTTTGAAATGAAGTTTTGAATCAAAATTAACATCGAGATCTTCCTTTTAATTTACTCGAGGAATTTTAATTTGTTTTAAATTATACAATGTTTTTTTTTTTTTTTTTATATACAGTTATGCACAATTATATTTCAGTAGTTGGGGTATAAGTAGGTATTGTTGTATTTTTTTAACCAACTGGTCTTTATAAAACTTTATTTCAAATGAAGATAACAATGGTTAAGGAAAGACTATTAAATGTTAATAATTTGTATAATAGAAATTAAACCATTTTTGTAATACTATTTTCATTTTTCTCAAACAACTGTTTCATTTTCATAGAGGTCATCGTTTGTTTGAATTAGTAGTGGAAACAATAGTTTTTGTGACATATTGTAGCTTTACTTTAAAATATATGAAGGTACCGTTTTGAAATAGCTGCTATCACAATTTATGATCTTTAATGTACATTGCAATGGGTTTAGACATAAAGAGCTATACTGGATATAAATTAAAATCTTTGAGTTACTTTGCAAGAATCCTTAATGATACTTCATCTTAACGTGTAAACGAGTTATAATTTTCCTTAAAGCTATGGTTCGAGTACGTAATATTTTTGTTCAAAGAATTTTCAATTACAATATAAATTATGATTTTAATGTTTTCATAAAGTTATCAAACTCTTTATAATACTATTCAGCATAATTTTATGGCTATTCAATTTACTAACAGTATTGAGTTGAAATTAATGACTTCTACTGAATAAAAATTAAAGTTTTTATTGTAATTGTATATAACACCTTAACAACGAATAATGTTTTTAAATAACTTGTTTTTCAAATATTTATTCGATAATTAGATAATCATGAAAATATTAATAGCTGTTAACAAAAAAAAAAAAAAAAAATTAATTAATAATAACATATCATATTCTACTGTTGTTAGTTGAATGTTGTTGAAAAAAATATTTGATATAAATACTAATTCCCTCTTCAGACGTATATTATATCAATCCATGAAAGATTAAACAGTTAAATTTTAACCACTTAATGTCTATTATTTTTATTACTATCGATAATCGTTTAATGTTTTGACTCGATGTACCTATGTAAATATAGTTATTGCTTATATGCTAGTTAACATATTGATTATTTTACAATTGTTTTCTTATAATATAAAACGTTATATTAATTATTTTCTACAGCGACATGGATATACAGTTATTTTTGATATGTCTTATGTTTCCTGTGACCTGAATTTTATTGTTATTGGTAGTACTTAATACTGCAATCCTCGTTATTAAAAAAAAAAAGTCCTCATATTTGATTTGGTATATTATAATATGTCGTCTAGTGTGTTTTTGTCGGCGAAAATTGTTGACGGTTTTAACTTTAAAATGTAATGGTTTCTGTCTGAGTTTTTTGTGTGTGTGTGTGTGTGTGTGAATTTTTTATATTCTTGATATATTTTCTCTGAGTATCGGATTTTTTTCTTATTTTATTATTACTCACTTGTCAATTGTTCCACGAAGATGTCTGAAAAACCTGTTACCGTTGTCGGATAAACCATAATTTACGTGTTCGTTGTTCCGACATTCGGGTATTGAGTGTCGATGAGTTATACATTCATCGGAACGCGATTGTCCGTTCTCTGATCTCAAAACTGTATCACGGAAATTCATTTGCAAGTGATCAATATCATTCCCTGGGTCCGCGGCCTGTACCATGAGGATACCAAGTTGTACCGTCGTCGGCGTCTTTGCGGATCGATCTGGTAAAAGTTTCTATTTTTCCAAGTGGAGATTTCCCGTATACTCCTATATCGCCTGACACATTAAATTTATACATAATCTATACATATATTCTCTTTTTTTCCCTATAAATTCTACGTTATAATTAATGTTTAAAAATATAATTAGAAAAACTTATTTTTATTGGTTAACATGCAAAAAAAAATTTGGAATGACATATTTTTAAAAATAAACTTTTTTTTTTATTAAATAATATAATGAAGATAAATTACCATTTTGTCATAATTATTTATCGGAAGGGTATATTGCAGTATTTTTATTTTTATTTTCAACATTAAATTTAGATAGTTAAAAAAATTAATTATATTAGCATTAGATTACACGTAAAAATATTTCTTGAACCAGTTGTATGTTTGAGTTCCTTAAAAATATCTATTATACTTATTATTTTATTGTGTGTATTTTGTTAATATTCCATTTTTATCGAAATAATGTGTTTGACGAAGAGTGCCGCTATTGATTTGTTATTCTTGCAACATTTGGATCTTAGTGGAATTGTTTAGTGTAATTTTTTAAATGTTTTGTATACGTGTAAAATATATTATTCCGGTAGAATTGGTGGGAGTAGTTGGTGTGTTGTATATATGAGCTAAAATAAATTCTTAAGTATTGTATAATTATCAAGTAATTTTGAATTATTAATGTATTTGTTAATAAAATTGTTATAATTTGTTTAGTTTACTATATCTTTATTATATTTATACGCCTAAATTTGTTTGCCTTTGTAAAACAGTGGTGATAATCTCAAAATATTAACTATAATAAATATGGGATGCATTTCTAAGTTTTGAAACCAATTATTATAGTTAGGATTGTCAACCAAGATAAATAGATTATGTCTGCCGAAAAATTGTTTATTAGTGGTTGTGATATTTTTTCTAACACAATTTTTTAAATTATACTTTCGTTTGCTTTAACTATTTCGTTATATGAAAACTTGGTATTTATTTTCTCCAGTTTTTGTTTAATTTTTCACTAAAGTTTGTAAAATATGTTTTGTTTATTTGTTCTTTATATTTAATATTCAATGATCTAATATTAGTCTAAAAGGTGGGCAAAATATTTTAAATTATAAATTTATTTTTGTTACTGATTTCACATTGATAAATTTGCGGAATGAATATTTTATCGTGTTTTCATAATTAATGATCATAAGGCAAATATGATTTTATAAAACCTGGGTGGGTGTAATTTATTTTTAAATGTTGGATTTCTGTACCATCGTTTTTTGGTTTCTTAATAGTAAGTTTCAGTTGGATGTTAGTAACTGGGAAAATGTTGACACCGATTTACTTTATTATCTTTTCACAATTTTCACTTTCATATTGTTTAACACATTGAAAGTATCAACATTTTGTTTATTTGATTTATATGCAAATGTTTAAACATAGATCCTATACATCGTTATGTCTAAAGCAATTTTTGAAAGGTGACATAAATCAGTCACTGGGGGTCACTATGTTGTTATCTTATACCTGAAACTATTCTGAGTTCATCATTAATTGTGTTAACTGCTAAGTATGATTTTTTTTTTAACTGCTAACCGAAAGGTTGGTAGTTCAAGCCCCACTTTGAGCTCCATTTTATTGTATGCACCGATCAAGTCGTACGTAAAGACATAAACATACAATTTGAATTAAGGTAACACATATGTTCCCGTAGTAGTCGAATCATATGACCACAAGAGAAGACTTTTTAATTTACACATATTCACATTATATCTCATATTTTGTGTATTAAATACAAATACAAAAAAATAAAAACAAATAAATACACTGCTAGAGTAAATATGAAAACCTCAAACATCTGGTTGATAAAATCTTAAATGTATTAGTATTTTTCTTTTCTCACTTTACAGACTTAAAGGACTTATTGATGTGTTTTTTTTTTTTTATTCATTTTATTTGTATTATTCATCAATATTTGAAAAAGAATTGTATTGTATTGTATTGTATAGTATTTGTTATTTTGACCCCGTAGTTATATTATTTCATTCTGAAAATTATACCTTATTAAGCCAATTTATTTATTCATATATTCAAACTTGTATTATTTGGTTTATATATACGATCTATCAAAAAAATATTTTTTTTATACTTTTTTTTTTTTTGTTAAAACAACCTTTTTCGTATTATTATGGTATACAAATTATCTAACTGTAACAACTTAAATAATAACTATAATAATATGTAAATAAATATTGCTTTGCAGTCTCTCATTTGAAAAGATGTTTGAAAAAATCAATATAAAAAACATAAATAATGTAGATTCATATTTTGTATGGTTTGATTGATCAGTTTTATTTCTTTTGATACATTTCACGATCATTATGTACGAGTACTTAGTGTATATACTATATAGTGTTTTAATATTATAAACTTTCATTATTCCCGTTATTTTTTTAACTACACAACGTACGCCGCGAAACATTCACAAGTAATAATTATGAACGGGTTTTCGGCTTTTTTATAATTTTATAATTGTATAGTTGTTCATTGAATCTCAATTTTTGACTGATATACAATGTTTTAACTAAAAAACTTTATGATAATACTGAAATATTATTAACAACTTTTCCTTTTTTCTCCGTCTCTTCCTTATTCTTTTTAATCAATTATGTAAAATTTAGAAATCTGTTCGATGTCATGAAATGCTTATCAATATTATTTATAATTAGGATTGAGTTTTTATAGCAGCTAATATTACATAAATATACACTATAATATTACCTTAAAAATCGCTAAATAAGTTCTAAAAATATGCAATAAAAACAACAAAAAAAAAAAAGGAAATTTATTATTTAATAATTTTATACGAGCACACGAGACGAATGTGGACTGTATAAAGCGAATTCTACACTCATTCATTGATTATCGGCTATTAGTAGATTTAATAGAAATCGACAAAAAAAACTAACAAGATCAGCAGATAACAAAAATTATAACCAAATAACTAAAATTAAATTATTGTATTATATTATACCTACCTATATATTATCGCTGTAATTGTATAGAGTTGCATCAGCGTAATCGGTCTATTTACTTGATTTATACATTTATAATTTAATTTAAAATTAAAATTAAAATTTTGAATAAAATTTTGAATAATTTTCAAAAAACACGTTTACCAAAATAAAATTTCATAAAATATGCCCGGTTTTGATTGAAACACAGGTAAAAGGCAAAAAAGTCTCAAAAAATCCAAAAAAGCACTATAAACTAAAAAACGCAAAATATGCAAAAAAAAGCAAAATAAAATTTTTTATTTGAGTTATCTGTATCATGAAACACATTTTTAGTTTACTCTGCTATTTTTTAAGCATCTCATATATGCAAATGCTATAAAATCCCAACCCTGTTTATTATATTTCTTACGTACACAAAATATTAAAAACTTTAAACATTTAACAGTACTCATATTTCATTTTTAACATACCCAGCGGAAATAAATAAATAAATACTTGCGATGTATAGAAATCGGAAGAAAACGAAAACACATAGGATTATAATACGAAAGTTGTTTTTGAATTGGTCATAACTACCGTCCAATCAATGATTTATAATTAACAATTGAAAAAGTTAAGCGATCTATTATCTATTAATGTTTTTCTAAATATTTAAATGTTATGTCATAATATTCATCATATTCATAGAATTGTTGTAACCTACTTGGTTGAGACTGTTGAATTGGTTAAAATAGGTCACCAAGAGGGTTGATTCCGTTTAGGCGGTTAAATTTAATATTTTGAGGGTTATGACGAGAATATATTGCAACTACATTAGAATAAGTATTTTGATTTATTGAGCCAAAGATATTCGATTACAGATTATAATTTAAAAAATTAGAAATTAATTAAACTACGCACTAATAAATAACACTAGTGATGTTTTAAGTAGAAAATTGATAACAAACCATTATTGACCGAGTAAAAATGTCAATGCTATACCGAGTACTGGGTCAGGGCAGAGTAAAAATGCAGTGTTACGCCAGGTACCGAGTAAGGGCCAAGTCTTAATTATGACATCGAGTACTCAGCCATCAAGTAATTGGCGGGTTACCAGTACTTATCAACTTAATCAACATACCGTTTTAGTAAATATACCGAAACTCGACTTACTCGAGCATTTCCCCATTGATCGTTCAATGGCAGTCCCTAAAAATGTCTAGTCAACAATAGCAAATTCGAGAATATTAGGGGTTCTTAACAGGGTTATCGTCACTATATTTTGTGAACGACATGATAAGTTGATCAAAACTGTAACATCAAAATTATTGTACTAGTGATGATGAAAGGTACATATTGTTACTGATGATACATATTGTGTTGCAGCTCTATCTAGGTATCGTATTAAATAATTCAAGGATTCTTGCCTCTTTAATTATATCAGCTTTCAGAATTCCAGTAAAACGTTTCGGATGTTCATTATACTTGATGATATTGTAGGTAGTAAACTAATTTACTGTAACAATCTAATAGACATTTTCAAAGGATACTCTTAGTAGATAAAAGTTCTACAAACGTACAACAATATACTCTCTCTTTCTCAATTTATTTATGTGTGTGTGTGTGTGTGTGTGTTTTGTTTTAATCCGAGGAGCTTTTAAGTGAAAACAATGTAATAACATTTTAAACAAATTGAATACTATCATAATTTTCTATTTTGAACTCGCCATCTAGATGTGGGCAATATTTCACCAGTGTTCCATGTAGACATGACAACTATCACTACCATTTTGTAGTATCAGGTTGGCTGCCAATCCGATTTTTGTCAAATTTGTCCATCCTGCTATGAGACACATATCTGGATCTCACCTAAATGCTCAAAAAAATTTGTGAGACCTATTTGGGGATCTCAAATATAGTTCATTTTAGTAATCGAGATCTCGAATTGGGTCTCATATATCATGGTAAATTAATCATCATTAGATTCTACCGTATTTCTAGTTTTATTTGGTAGTTTTAGCAAGGAATTATCGTCTTTTGTTGATTTTTTATGACTTTATTTATTTATTCTAATAAAACAACTTTTAATATTCTTTTAATTTACTTAATTATTACATTTAATACGTTAACGAGTTAGACAAAAGTGAATGGTAGGAATAGTGAACATCGGTACAAATGTACAAGACCTCATAGTGTCATTATTGAAATTCCCTCCATTATTGTTATCATGATAAATATTCACATATTCATATAATGTATTGTATTATAAATATTCCAATTTGTTAAGTGTTTCAAAAATTCTATCATAGTGCTACATTATTAGTAGTATATAAGTTTGCAATAATATTATTTTACATAAAATCTATGAACCTATATTATAAAAATACACAAATGGTTAATTTATATTTTACACTTAATAATATAATACCTGTGGTATAATGATTTGATAAATTGAGGGGTCAATTTGGATCTCACTTTGTTTGAATATAAACTAATTAAAATATCGATAGTGTCACCCATGCCATGAGATTCTATTTTGGTTCTCATCCATAAACAATAAAAAAAAACACCTAGAAAACCTTGGCAGTTTGGATACGGTGAGGTGAGATCCAGTATGGGATCTCATGGTAGTCAACCTGGTATTAGCATATTCTTTGATATCTCAACAAACCTAACTTTTTAAACTAATATAATTTATCGTTGAAATTTATAACTAGTAGATGATTTTTAAATAGTTTTTTATCTATGAACACTGTTCACCTATGAATTCAATACACTAAATGGTCTCCAAATGGTTCGTCGGCAAACGAACTATCATGCTATATTCACATTGTACACAAATTATACATTTATGTATATAGTAATACTAAGGTAGTAAATAAGTAGGAGGATATAAACTTTAACAATACGTTTGGAGATAAAAGATAAGGCATTTAAATTACCTATATTACCAATAAAGCCCCTGAAAAAGAAATACAACACCATGTAAGTTTTAAAAAGTTTTAACATTTTTAAAAAATAATTAAATGTTAAAACGGCAGTTTTAAATGTTCATTGTTCGTTATAATGTTGTAATAGTGACTGCAATGTTGTTTTTCAAGCTTATTTTAATCGTATATCTATCAGTTCAAATACAATACGCTAAATATAATATGACAAAAACAATAAAAATATATATATATATATTAAACGGTTAATATTATAAATGAAGCTATTGGTTATTTTTATTGGCTTACATTTTTATTTCATGCTGTGTTCTGATTGATTAATGTTACAAGTTTTCATATTATACTCAGAATAGTTCATATTGAGTCGTTGAAATAATTTTTAAGTGAATCTCAGCATCTTTTCTATATTTTTTGTCTAAATTTAATAAAAGTCACTCTCCGAAGTAAATATAATATTTTATGAAATATATTTAATTTTCAGGGAAGGTGTATATACTATAATATACCCTTTAAGTTATTTTTGTGAAACTGTAATTCCAATTCGGTTGTTTTTTTATTTTACATGATACCTAAAGCTCGAACATTTAATAACGTTATATAGTACTAAATAAATAAAAAAATTATATGACCGGAAAAAAAAATATAAAATCTACCAAACCCAAGAAAATCAATATTTATATTAAAATGTAGAAACTCGTATGCACAGAAGAATATTATGAGTTTCCATATAGGAGTATATGTTAAGATAGTATAGTGAGGCTTATGTAAACCGTAAACTGAACGGTGTATCGGGGTTACAGACATCCGGATCCTTATATAAATACACGGGAATAACTACTATTATATAATTTAATTAACATTAACAAAAATTATACAAATTATTTAATGCAATGAGGGGATATTTAGGGCCGCGCGGCTGGCTTAAGCAAACGAGCGAGCGGTACCGACCGTGACCACTCAAACAAGCGCGCCGGAAAGGTTTCACGAGTATTGGCCCTGAAAAGGGCCTTTTTTAGTTTCGGCGAATAGATCCACGAATCTCGGAGCCCCGCGTATAAATGCCGCTGGAGCAGGATTCGTGGTTATCGAATTCGTCCATGTTTTCACGGTCGCGATTGTTGCAAAAACACCCGTGCAGTTGTCGACGTGGTGTTCACTGCGGTCATCGTTATCATGATCGCCGTTGGGTGCTTCTATTCTTTCTATCTTGTTATTTTGAGATGTTGATTGTTGCGGATAGAAGTACGGAGTGGCGATGCTTGGAAAAGTGACCGGAATTTATACCTAAACGAACATCGACGCTCCATTCTCATTCGTCGGTTTCCTATCCCTCCCGTAGACGATGTAAAACCACACTATTCTTCTGTTGTATTTGGTTACCTTCGTGCCGTTTTACCTCGTCATAACGTTGTTATTTGTGGCCCTGAAAAGGACCTTTTTACTATAAATGCGCTCCGTTACAAAACCGAATTGGTTTTTACGTACGAGCGTAAATCATAATCAATATAACAACCTTGATCCTAAGTCTATATTAAAAATATTTAAAATGTTTGTAAATATATCCCATTTTGATATGGCTCTTATTTGTCTGGTAATAGAAATAAAAATAAAAATGCAGAACTCTACGCGTATTTAGAGAAATATTTAATCATTCATTATTTTTTCGTAGGTTTGCTGGAAACAACATCTAAAAATGGGTGTCAGTAGTTCGAATAGACACGATCGCTCATGTCCGTTGGACGGTGAAGGTAAGATTATTATATTATTTGTTGTACAACAAAAAAAAAAAAAAATCGCTCATCGCATGCCTACGTAAAAATATTTTTCATAGTATATCGAGTAATAATACTATAAACTTGCTCGATGTACGTTTCCAAAAATATACATACATTTCTTAATATAAAACTCGTCAAAATATTAAGTTCATATATACATTGACGTACAAGTAAGTATAATTGAATGACTACAATTTATTGTGTGTACTGTCAATTTTTCATTTTGGCATCGAAGTAATATTTTTTTCACAAACCACATATTCTTATAGTTTATCAATGATGTTATGTTATTATTCCGAGTCATGTTCATATTGCTATTTTTATCTATTGTTGGTGCGGCGACAAAGATAAACCGTGTAATGTTCCATAACACGCAGTTATGGGAGTATTATAAAAAACAAAAATTATTGAAAGAAATAATGTTCTACGAGTGTATTGATTTCTAATGAGATTTCTAATATAAATCATATATTTTTATGCACTTTCTGTAGTTTATCCGATATTTAATGATATTTCTCTTGAGATTTTCATAACTATGATTCTTTGTACGTAGAAGCGTTTTTTTAAAAATTAAAAAAAATTGCAAACCAAGACGTATAATTATTTTGGTCGAAATTTAGATGAATTTTCGGGTTGCAAATTTTTCGTTCACATATTATATTCGATCAGTTGTTGATGTTGTGAGAAAACCTTGCAGTCGAATTCATAGTTACAGGTTTTTCATAGTTGCGGTTCTCGTAATGAAAACGTCTCTGCGAAGTGTGGACGAGTAGCTCGTTAATCGACCACACATTTCCACCGGGCTCGGAATTCATCGCTGATCGTTAATGAGTGTAAATAAACTAGAGGATTTTGAACGTGAAATTACACGCGAACACCTTAGGCATAATTACGGGTTAGAAAACCGAACGACTATTACTTTGGCCGATGCTAAGTAAGCGTACAATGGTCGAATTAAACACGATTTGCATTTTACCTTAATGACATAATGATCCGAATACCCGAAACTAGGGTACACTCGTAAAGTTCAAATAACACCATAGTACGTGAATGGTATAGAACGATGAAGTGTCATATGACTTGAATTTGTGATAATATGAGACCCTGGTTCGTTTGAAACGTACAGCTGCAGCGTTATGATTATATTGTACAGGTACATCTAGGTCAAATTAAAATACAACGAGGATATACAAGATTCTGATATCAGATTTATGAATTATCCTTCAAATGATTATTATGTTATCATTATATTTTTCGATACAAAATACATACAAGCCATATATTATGTTTAAGTTACAATACAACACTATACATAGGAGGATAAAAAATAATTAATTTGGTAAGATCCAATCGACAAAAATGATGTTTAATTTTTAAACGACGTGTTTTAATATTTTGTTGACCTACATCAAGTAAGGATGATTTTTAATGCAAATGTCCATGATGATGAACGTCTTGAATATATTATAATATATCTCAAATATTTTTCCCGTTATTAATTAAATCAAGGGCAATGGCATAATCGATATCCTTCTATTATAATTTTAATAATCGCATTTTCAACACTTTTAAAATTTAACACATCAACTTTAACTGTCCCGATTAAAAATACAGTATTAATATTCTTATTATTAGTTTATATTAATGTAGTTAAATATAATTTACAAGTCAAAAAATATTCAATCGTCTGGTTATAAAAATTAGTAGCTGTGGCATTTTTTTAATGAAAATTACTATTTTTATTTGCTTATAATAAAGAAATTAAGAAATAATGAAATATTAACTTAATGTTATTGAAAATATATCTTTCCTTGTGGATAAATTGGTTGTTTATATTTATTGCAACAGTAATATTTTGTAAATATAAAAAAATTCATCGTGATTTTAAAAATGATTATAACTTTTATAAAATATTAAATTAATAAAAGTAAACAATATCCGATATTGATCTGTGTCTAACAATATGTGGTTTTGAACGATGCTCTTTCATTCAATAATAAATTTAAAATAAATAAATACTGAATTTTTGTGTTATACTACGCATACACATAATATTTATAAATTGTATATATTTAGAATGATAGTTAATTGGAAAGTCAGTCACCATAACTCGTGATCTAGTGAAAATAATCGAGTGCAGTAATTTTTTTTTGTATATGAGGAATGGTATTTTTTTTAATTTTATTTTTATTTATATTATTATTTGATAACATATAATATAATATGAATTATCAAAAAAAAAAAAAAAAAAAAAAAAAATAAAATAAAAAACTATTTAAAATTACAAGGTTAATGAAATTTAAAATTTAAACATCTAAATTTTTAGAAGTAAAACTATAAAACGGCAAATTTTAAATTATTAAAAAATAACATATTAAAAGTACATTTTTCAAACTAACAAACATAAATATTTAATTGTTACATAAATATTTGTATTCTCCGTACATGAAAATCATGTAGAAAAAAACGATATTTAAATATTTTCAGTAAATCTCATGATAAATCACAATAGGTTCATTTTCGTGCGACACTTTGTATTGGGTTCAAAATATGGAAACTGACCGTTTTTAATAGTAATAAAATCACAATGCTTCTACAATCACTAAATAACCATTAAGCTCAACCCGATTGCACAGCTCATAATGGACGCAGCTACCATGTTGGAAATGATATACGTACCTACTTAACAGTATATCAATATAATGTAAATACTCCTAATTGTATTTGCAATTTCTTTGTTTTTTTTCCGAAAAATAATAATTATTTAAATAAAAATAAAATCGATTTTCAATTATATATCATCGTGAAAAAAAAACCTTTTAGATCATGTACTAGTACTTTAATTTATTTACCCTACATCCCCTTAATTATGACAGACATGTTATGTTAGTGTATCTCGGTAATTACAATTTTCGATGGTATAATTCTGTTTGAAATTGAATTGAAAAAAACCATTAAACATGGGACTGTTAAACCATTACAGTTACTATATATATATAGAGATAGATATATACAGATATTTCTTATTTTATAAACCATTTACAACCCATAATTCTTTGTTATTGTGTCGTGTTGCTATTACATACTTTTTCCCTATCGTGGCCGTGTACATAAAAGTATTCAATACATTACGATATAAACCCACTTGTAAAAACTAATAAATAATAAATAAAATAGTGGAAATACACACATCATACACAAAGACATAATTATTTGATTTTAATAAAAGTTTCATTTGTTCCATCAATAATTTATTATAATTTCTTTATCTTAAAAGTAACTTATTAAGTATCCAAATGTTGAAAGTATGTAAAATCAATACTCGTTGGTTTATTTATTTATCTTCATTAAAACCAGTCGAAAATGACTATACGATTTTTTAATATTTTACGCGGCTGTTTAGACAGGTAAAATATGATTCGGAATGGAACGATTGCGAATGTGTCTTTTCCGGTAACACGATTGCAAACGTTTTTACCTGCCTTTAATCGTGCGGTGTTGTCAGATTTGGTGTTAGTCAATAACAAATTAGAACTAACAATGTACCAGAGAGCTTTCATAGGACGTACAATGGTCAGTTTTATAGTTCCCATCCTCCAACACACGTAGTGATATTAGTTTTAAAAGAAACATAAGCTCAAACTTCGACAATAATAAATTCAATTAATAAGAATATACATAATCCTATAGTCAAAAAGATACGAGATAAAATTAAAAAAAAAAAAAATTTAATTTTTTATTTTTTTTTATAAATTAAATTAATTTTTTATTATTTTTTTTAAATTAAATTAAATTTTTTTATTTTTTTTATTTTTATTTTTATTTTTTTAATCTAAAATTTAATTAACATTACACAATTATAATGATGATAAAATATACAAGGATCTAATTTTATATTTAAGAAAAACTGGAAATTCCTACCAGGGAAAAAATTTAAAAAAAAAAACCAAAAATGTAGAAAACAATTTTTAAAAACCATTATTTTGTTTGTATTATTTTAAAATTATTTTAACTAATCAACATTTTAAACACTACGTATTATTTTATACAATTTTATTTTAGTCTAAACGTAGTTGTTGTTTTAATTGTGTTATTAATATCAATAGTTTAAAAAATTTTTTTTGACTTGGCAACGTAGTCTAAAAAAACGTTCGTAATCGTTCGTTTTTCGGCTAAAAAATCAAATTCTCTGATAAGCGTCATTCGTTTGTAATCGTGTTTTGAAAAATGTAAAACGTTCGCAATCGTGTTGTACCCGTTTAGATTTACAGTTTGAAGGTTAAAATCAAATAATCTATGACGAGCATTTATGTCAAAAATACATTGCACAATATTCGCGATACAACGGAACACCAAAGTAATACTTGTCTACGAATAATCACGTTGTATGTTATATACATAGACCGTCTAATAGCAAAGTGGATGCATTCTAATTTTGTACGAAATAATGTATATAACCAAGGCCGTAGCTGAGGGGGGGTCCAGGGGTCCGGACCACCCACCCTGACATTTTTAAAAGTAGAAACATTTTAACGGTGAATATAGTTTATTAACTATAAATTGTATTAAATAATAATATAAGACTCCTCCCCCTAAAATTTTTTTCCAGTTACGGCCTTGTATATAACCATTGGTTTTAATAGAATTTTATATATAATATCAGTTAATTACTGTGTGCTTGCGTGGTTATGATGACTTAGTAATGATATAATGGTAAAAGTATAATACAACATTACACAAATATTATCTGAAATGAATACTATAAATCATGCGGCATGGCGAGGATACAGTTTCGTTAATATCATTGGTTGCAAAACGAAAAGCAGCTGACAGCTGAGCGATAAAACTTAAAAAGTAAAAACGTAATTCAAACTACCGAGAAAATTATACGATCAAATGAAACGGATTTAATTGAAATAACATCATTTGAAGATGGTGGCAAGGTGAACGTGCTTAATCTGTAGACGACTCGAGAAGAGACTCTAATTATATTTTTTTATTTTTATCGGAACTCGTAATGATAATAATCTGTGTTGGATCGCGTTTATAGTTTTACAGTACTGTTTTCGTTTGAGAATGTCAATCGTCGTATTCGAGAGAAACTGTAAAAAAAAACAACTATTTTAATCAGTGATGTTTTGTGAGTTTCTCAGTTACTGCCGGATTTGTGTAACGCATTATCCCAGAGTTCAGTCTTTGTATTCGTTTTCGTAACGAACTCGTAACGCGTTAGGAGAAAATCGATTATGTGTATAAAGAACAAAAAAATTGACCGAGAAAAAAATTTAAAATAAATAATAATACCGAAATCTTTTCTGGATTATGCCTATGGAATGTTATAAAATAATACAGTGAGAGCGCGTCAAAAAACCCGTCATACGCGTTTATATTGCATAACTACAGTTTATTATACGGACAATACATTATTCTGACGTGAAATCGATCGCTTGTATTTAGTTATTATTATCGTTATTGGCGGGGGCGGCAATTTACTCTATCTTGACTTGAGCGCGTCCTCTCTCCGACCACTCCTCGCATGACCGATTTTATACTATCGCTGTCGTCATTTTTTTTTTTTTTGTTTATCAATAAAAATGTTTAAATTACAATACACAATTTGATATTACAATACTTTATTATCTATCTAATTTAAGCATAGTTTGAGTTAGAAATAGAGAGTGTAACAAAATTTATAACTATATAAATAAATAGTTTTGTTAGTTATTTGAATAAAACAATAATAATATTATAGAAAAATCAAAATTACAGGAGAAATAATAGATTTAGTTTTTAAAAATACATACAATTTAGAATTTAGGATACGTAATAAAAAATGCAAAAAAACAAATTATCATTCTGGCATTAATTCTGACAAGTTAAATTATTTGAATGAATCTGTTTAGTAGTATATTAAAAATACAATAATAGGTTAAACTAATTCTAAGAATAAACATTTTAATACAGATTTTTTAACATTGTTTTGATGGATGTTTTTTTTATACTCATATGGAATTAAGTTAAAGTACGTAATCCCTAAGTAATCTACAAATGATTGACCAAAAGATTTTTTGGCATATTTGACAGGAATATTATAAACCATACTTTCTCTTTTATTTTCAAAAAATGTATTATTTTTTCCCTTTATTAATCTTTTAAATATAAACATAAATGCATTTTTTTTTTATAGAGGGATTTTACTGGTAGAACACCCAAATCCCTAGTTTCGACTAGTCGACCTTTCAAGTGCATACTTATTCAAACATATTCTTACTATTTTGTTTTGATTTACTTGTAGCTGTTTTAAAATACCATCACCTAGTCCAACCCATACTAATAACCCATATTGATAAATCGACTGATACAAAGCAAAATATATTGTACAAATTGTTTGTGTAGATATTAAATTCTTAAGCTTTATGAATTTGTAAGTTATTGTACGTAACTTTCCTAATAAATTATGCGTATGTAAATTCTATTTCAAATTTTTATCAAATAAAATACCTAAATATCTAATTCTAGAAACTTCATTTATTATTTTACATGTATGTATGTTGCAAAATTTTTTATTAAAGCATTTATGAACGGTTATTGAGTTATCATTATTATTGGTTAAAGTCTTATTAATAGAAAAAGGACATAAACATAGTTTTATTTTCATTTAAAGTTAAATTTTTATTACATAGGCATTTATAAACTTTATCCAAACCAAAAGTAGCTTTATCATGAACTCTTTTCCACGATTTGTCCGAGAAAAGTAGACAAGTATCATCCGCGTAAGTAACGACCAAGCCATCAATATTAATACCACAGACGGAGTTAATATATAATATAAACAAAATAGGTCCCAATACACTGCCTTATGACACTATAACTCATCATATGTCGATTAAGTTGTTAGAGTTGTCAATTTTAGATACGTCCCTCCGCGCTAGGAAAAAATAATTCTCTGTAAGTCGAGCACGCCACTCGACCGCACGAAACGGTTCTCCGACGGGCACGCGGGCCGGTTGCCAATAGGCACATCCGGAAATTCGTGTGTTTTGGTCGTTTCAGATTGAGAAAATTGTCGGCACGCGCATTCGCGAATTAGTAACGCGATGCTGTTGTTGGCTGTTGGTGTTGGAGACGAGAAGGTGTTCGACTTAGTGTGCCCGGTCTTGTTCGTGTGTCGTTCGCGTCGAAACAACGTCCGCACAGTGACCGTTACGGAAAACGATTCCCGACGTAATGCGTTAACATATGACGCGGGTTCGGTATTCGATAACAACAGTATCGGATCGTTTTCCCGTGTGTTTTTACTCGGTAAAATACATTTACGGTTCAAAATGGACACTCAGAAATAAAAACGCGAACGTTTACTATTCTACGAGCGAGAAAGACAGAGAGAGGGAGAGAGGGGGAGAGAGAGAGAGAGAGTGTGTACATAAAACTTATATATCGGACTTGAGAAATATAATTCGAAAAACGAAAACGTTAAACCGTCTTAAGGGTATATTACATAGCTGTACGTGTTTTACGATTCAGCATCCGGAACTCCAGAGTTACTGTTTTATTACACGAGAAAATAATAATATTGCGTTCTTGTATACTATTACACGAGAAAATAATAATATATTGCGTTTTTGTATACTATTACACGCGTTGTTTGCGGTTATCGCGAAAACATCGTCGTACACGCGTTTTATTATTTGTAACGGTATGTAAAACAAATATTTGTGTACACACGAATCGATACGTTATACTTCCGCCGGTCATAATATCATTTTCAAAACGTCACACCGAAGAAAATTTTATTATTATTTTAATCTAACACTATTATCAAAAACACGTGAAATTATCTTTTATCGTGTTACGCAGTAGGTAGTACAACGATACTATAATACATGATATACTGCTACCGTGGTGATTTAATGGACAGCGAGAAATTGACAACATGCATACTTCATGTAACGAAATACTATCAATCAAGCATATGAATGACAAACTTCCGCTCAAATTACCTCGAAAAATCAAATATAATATCCCAAGTTGGAATTCCCAATAATCTGTTTGAAGCCTTTGGTTCAATCATCACTGTCAACATTGTCCCTTATCTAAAAGACAACGGATTGGACGAATTAATTTTAAAAATTTAAATATTTTTTTGTTAATTAATGTAAGGCATGGATACACAATAACGTAGTTAAAAAAAAAAAAAAAAAATGCTGCTACCGACGATTTTGTTAGATTCTCGACAGTACAGAATATTTAATATGCTGTTATTTAATTTGCATAAATAAACAAAATAAACGTTGAAACGCTACGAAATGCATCACAGGAGTTATGCCGTACCTTGCGTTTCGGAATGGGCTACAACAGCCCACCTCTAGCATCGGCATTGGGTTTAAATCTGTGCACCGGTATACGCGGCATGTAATTATCGATCTCTGTATTTTCGAAAACCTCCGGACCTCCCGAGGGGATATCGTTCGCGCCCGGGCAATCTTCGATTATTCTATTCTATTCCCGTTCAACGGAACGCGAACGAATCGAAGTATAACGAACCAACGAAACGGTTAGAAAATATCGGTATAGAAAATGTGTGTAATAAATCATACGCCGGTAAACCTAGGTTAGGATATATATAGAACATTTAATTTCATTTAATTCTTACATAGGATATTTTGTTGTATCATCAATCGTTATTTCGATATACTTAAAAACCGTTCAAAGTAAATTTTTTTAATAAACGAAATATTCGATATTTTATAATTTTTCATATAAAATAATAGATGTATGAACAATTTTATAGGTTTGTTTTTTATTAAAAATATAAATATCTATAGTATAAGTTGTGTATATTATTACGATAAATTTAATGGTTTATTGATTATTTTCAAAAAACGACAAACCAACTCTGTTTCGCAATTTTTCAACCCCTTAGCGGTATGTGAAAGAGGTTAGTAATCATGATCAAATTTAATTAAAATTTTTTTCTTATACTTGTAATAATAAACTTTTGAAGTAGTAAGAAATCAAAAATTTGTGAGTTAAAAAATAGGAACCACTCCTAATATATATATGGTAACCTTTTTGTTGTGACCTTCTGTACCGTAATGTCAAACGTCGTCGCATAACAAGTATAGCCAGTTTGTCGCTTGATCAGTTGCCGCACGTCATGCAGCTTTGCTAGGTTTCCTCTTCAGATTATCTGATCGAGTACACTCACGCACCGGTTCCGCAGTGTCGCACGCTCGGGTATAATGCCAATAATATGCCATCAATACACAAACTTACGGAGGAAAGTGACGAAAGCCGTTATTTGTTATTTTGCAATGTAATATCGTCGCTCTATAGTAAGCCCAAAATAGAACTAATATATTAATAGATTATTTCGATGCTTTAATGTAGTTATATAGTTAGCACGATGTACGTGCAAATAGAATATGCACCAAATGCATTGTGTTCCCAGGAATAATGAGGTTGAAGGGTAATAGAAACATAAGATGTGTTTTTCCGTTTCATACCGAACAATGTGTTTTACATAAATAGCTGAATGTCACGAAAATTTCCATAAAAGGCATATTATTAATAAAATCATGCCACCATACGTCATTGTTAGACCTCGCTTAAACACAAGAAAAAGCACCTTGTATTTATCAGAAGATAGTCACAATGCTAGACTAGTTATTTACCCTCTGCAAAGCTATTGCCAGTCGTAAACTTTTTTACGGCTACTTAACTGCAAGTACTTAGTTATTGTCAATACTAATAACTTTTTTTATAGTAGTTAGCTATTTTTTTATTTGAATTACTATTTTGAGTTCTAATCGTTATAGTAACTTATTATTATTTCAAAATACAAGTGTTCTGTTTACTTATTTTCTAGGAAAAGGTTTCAAACTTGTGATGAACGTGCTACGTCGTTTAAATAATTATTGTGATTACGCAGTGTCCTGTACTGCACTCACTACAGCCCGACCTCCCATCGTCATTCACCAGACAGCTTTTCCAATATTAATGACCCAATCGTTCGCAGAACCGAAGGCGTTTATTGTTTATCCCCCACGTAGAATCTATGTTATGTGCTTTGATAAATGTTTCCTATTATTATTGTAGATATTTAATATTGATTTATAATATAGTTGAATATTATGTAGATTATAAGAGTTGAAAATAATAGTAATAACAATAATATAATTTTATACTGCGCTATTTGTGCGGAAAATTGATCGCAGCAATTTTTTTCTAAAAGAGGACATTAATTTTAGTGGATTTAATCAGTCCTTTCTGATAATTATTAATGGTATATACATTAGTGTATATGGTTCGCAACATGGTTTTCGCTTTAAAAATTATAACGGTTTTCATAAATAAATTATTATTCAAAGAGTTTTGATCGGACGAGTCAAAAGTATAATTATATAGAAAACATATAAAATGCATAACACTTCCGCTCTAAAGTTTAAATTATATATAAATTACCTCGGATTGCAATTATAATAATAGTTCTAACATAACGGTGTTTTAGAAAAAATTTTTTTAGCTCTTGCGCTGCGTATAATTTTGCTCTAAGGACCGGTAGATGAAATCATCCAATTATATTTTTATCATCTAATTGTATTTTTATTATTGTAACAATTTTAATCTTCATCATTGGTTTCATTATTTAATTTCGCTAATGGACTATGTATCGGTTAGGCAACGATAACATGTTGACAAAAACATAATAAACAATTCGTTCAATCCTGAAACTGAAATATAATACTATTTCTTGGGACGAAAAATGTTATTAATAAACACAACGAACGCGCAAAGGGTATATATATGGGAATAGTTCAAAACATTTGCCAATAAACGCATGTAAATGTTCACTGTCAAAAATAAACGACTTTTAAAAGAACACAATAGAACGGATTCCACTAGCCACACAAAGAAAGACATATTTTAATTTATTCTTATCTTTCCCGGAATACAAATTAATATTTTATTGAATTGTATGAACAGAAAACTGTCTTTGCTGATAAAATAATATGTTAGTATAGTAATAATACAATAGAATATGTTTAATTTTGGTGCTCATTTGAATACGAATAATATGAAACAAAATTATACGAATAATTTTTTTTCTATTTAAACAGTTATCGGATCTATAACCATTGTTGGTTATCGAAATTGTAAAATATGTAATTATTACAGTACAATTTATAAGCTGATCAATAAGAATAACTGATAAGTATAACATGTGTTTATGTTCATCTAGTTTATGTTATATTTCAAGTATTAAGCTTCTTCGGCATTAAACAATTTAAATATCAACCGATAAGTTAATATTTTCTGACAGTGGTTTTCCGGTGATTTAATCGTCATGTTTTACTGACGTAGGTTAAAATTTCGACAATGCCAAATTCTGATAATACACGTATTATATACATTATACTTTCAACTTCATTATTGAATGTTAAAACCTTATTGGTATATGTTACGCTAATGGTATTATGCAATTTTAATCAAATCGTTAAATCTCAATAGTGGCATTTCCTTCGTATTCTGAAAAATATTTTATGGGACACACATTCGACACAGTTCTACAACTTAAAAAGTATGATTAATTTCAACGATATGTCGATCACATTGCAACCAGTAAAA
The DNA here is from genome assembly GCF_003268045.1 of Sipha flava. NCBI lineage: Eukaryota > Metazoa > Arthropoda > Insecta > Hemiptera > Aphididae > Sipha > Sipha flava. Next base: position 1,950,392 of record NW_020273045.1, read on the forward strand.
TATATGTCAATATTGTTTAATGCAGTGTTCGAAACGTACACTTAAAAATTGAATTCGTTCACGTTCACGTCCAGTGTTTAAAAAAGTAACTCGTTCACTTTTTTTTTTTTTTTTAAGTGAACTCGTTCATGTTTAAGTTTAAAAAAGTCTCGAGGAGAGTACAATATATTTAGTGATGGTGGTCATGATGTACTTATACAATTAAATTGTATACGTTTCCGTTCGCATGCTCTCTTGTATTATGCGTAATCTCATTCTTATATATATTTTCTCTGGGATAACCGAAACGTGTCGGTTTTACCAATACGCTGAAAAATGTATAAATAATATTTAACCTCAAGACATAAATAAAATATTTCGTTAACAGTACGTTTGTAATTTCATATTCAATTTTTGGCGATCACAGTAACCCATTAACTCTACAGCTTATATTAAAACGTTTGAGTCATTTATGGCGGTATATTTTGTATTTACAATAAACGAATACAATTAATGGAATTAAAATGTTTGTAGAAATCAAAATTATATTACAGCTGTTTATTTATTTTATTTAAAATAAATATATTATTGCTATAAGAAAAGAAACCTGAGGAAATATAAATTTAACGTTTAGACTATAAAATTAAAATGACGAGTTGTAGAGTTTAAACGAGATTTTGAGCCGATTGGAGATTAGACTATGGCAAGGAAGAGAATCACTCTCGAAGGTTGCTTTTAAATAGCGCAAGATAAAAAAAGACATACTCAAGGGGAGCGTCATTCGGTTAATTTTGAAATAAATCATGTATAAGAGATTTACCGAAAGTAAATGACATTAGTGATTACTTTTTCCGGATGGTGACTTGATCAGTTCTTATTTAATATTTAATAAAATTGTCAAAAAACTATAGTGTACATTTTATATGCTAGTTATGATGTAGTAGTATATTGTAATTTTTTTGTTTGATATTTTAACCGATTGTTTTTAATAATAATAAAATTAAAAAAAAAAAAAACAGCCATCAAATATGTTCAAAAATGATTAATTCATTTTTATTTCTTATGGTAACGACTATAAGTTATTAACTGAACTTAAGGTAACATGCGAAATGATACGATCATTTGATACAATTTTCTATTAGAATTCCAGAAATTAAAAAATAACATATTAAAAGAACGATTGCATATAAAACCGGTGGAGTATAATTACGGGCGTTTTACCTTTTTGGGTATACGATTGCGCGTGGTGCCTGAATAATAATAGTCATGTCTTTGATTCTTCAAAAGTGTACGACTGTGCATGAAATTGGAATCAACATTGCCAAATTTCTATTACAAATAATAAAAATGTTCACTGATAATTATCTAATTCTAAAAATAATACATATTTTATCTAATAATCCAATAATAAATAATTATTATTTTTAATGTCATGCATTTTTAGTAATTTATTTATCATAATTTAATTAAGACAGCTATTCAAATTGAATATTTTATGAATTTTCTAACAAGAATTTCCAAAAAAACTCAACGGAGAGTGACAAATTGAATTTATATGTGAAATATGTGATTTACTCGCTCAGTGAGGTTTTAGGTTCTCATACAATACCATCCGCAATAGTATCAAAGTTAGTATAAACGCTAGTTTAGACTTAGACTATAACACCTTTTAAGGCGAAGCACCATCCTCACTAAAAGAGCCACGCAGTGGAACTCGAGTTTGCGAGTGGAGCCGGCAAGCGTAGCGAACGAAGTCCTAAAATGATAAAGTAGTTTCGTTTTTGGGGGAAAAAAAAAAAGTTGGTAAATGTATTACTACTGTATACGATAACACTAGGTTGAAGCGAAAAATGGTAGCTAGTGGTGTCGATAGGTTGTTTATAGACTACCCGAACAGGAGTCGATACTGGCGGAATCGATAGGTAAAACTATATGATCTAAATTGTAACAAATTATTTTGATAGAAAGTAGATAGTTGTTTGGTATCGGTAATAATTATCACAAGCGTGGTCACGCTGGATATTTATTATGTATACTCGTTTATAATGTATGTTGGGCCACGTTGCATGGAAGTTAACATTTTGCAGCGCACGCAATCGTACGCCTAAAAAGGTACCGCCGATAAAAACCGCGAGCAATCGAATGATGCCCTATAATACAGTTATTTTATTTTCTAATAGACTTATCATGTAGAATTCAATTAATCAAATTTAATATTATATATATTTTATACACAATCATAGTTTTCATTTGATTTGAATTTCAGTGACTTGATATTTTTCCAAGTTTCTAGACTTTTCATTTAACATTCTAATAAAATGTTAGCTATTTTATCCTTATTTCATTCTACCTTATGTTTGTATTTTAATTTTTTCTACACATCGCATTTCAGTTAAAATTTTGAATACTCTGTTATAAAGTTATGAAGTAAATAATGCTGTAATAATATATGGTTATTACTTTAGAAATAACCTATAAAAGAAATTTGTTATATTTTACAAATAGCTTTTATACGTTAGTTTTTTTTTATTTATTAGACTTGAATTCTGCCATCTATAAGAATTTGTTTTTTTTTAATTTACTAAATACTTTAAACTATATTGCATCAAAATGGTTCATAACCTTGAAGAGGTGTGTTTCCGAGGGAAGCGTGACAAAATGTCAGGGAAGGCTTGAAAGTGTTTAAAAACCATAAAACTTGGAAACTTTATTTCCGATTATTTATATTTTATCGGAAATTAATGATTAATTACACTATCTTCTGAATATTTACGTATCCTCTAATTTATTTATGAGCACTTTTATAGTTTTTTCCACATATTAAAAAATTATAAAAACTTAACATCACCAATTCTCTCAGTTAATTTTTTTTTTACTAATTTAATAGTAATAAAATACCATAATATACTTTATTTTGAAATTTTAAAATTTTTTTTTTTACCCCTACAATTTAATTTAATACAATTTAATGAAATGTTGATTATTTAATGATTAGTACAATTATTATACTTCAATATTGCAGTGGCAATGGAGCGTGATCTCATACATTAGTATGAAAACGACATTCATAGACTTCAAAAGGTTGAGAACCAATGTATTAAACAGTTCGTTACTTGGCAGCTTAGAGTAGTTTTTAATTTGATTTGATCAATCAAATTACATTAATGAGCCAGTCAAACTGAAGGGTTTTGATATTATTTTATTATTTTTGTTTTCAAAATATTTAATACATATTCTTTGAATTTATTGACGGTCATTTCATTATTTGAAATATTATTTAAATTTATGTTTTAATCTTCAAAAGAAAACTGTTGATTGAGTACCCATAGAAATAAGTAAAAAAAAAAAAAAAATGACATAAAAAGATAAAAATAAATTTTTAAAAGCAGTCACTAATCATTTTGGATAATTTTATTAACAACAGACCTTAAAGCTTTTATACAACTTTTTCTTAATGTTTACATGTTTAATGATGATTCCATTTCGTAACATTTACTCAAATGAACAGTAAAAAGATAAAATAATGTAAACAATTTTAGTTAAGTCTAAATTTCAAACACAATTAACGTTATTCAAATATTTAGTATTATAGTTCATTTTTAATGTGTAAATGAATTATTAGTGTGGTGCTTTTCTTGTATTTATTATATTTCACCTTAAAAATAATTTGTTAACATTATAAGTACTGAAAGTATGAAATTTTTCGACACTGGACTATTTAATTTTATGTGTTTTATGTATATATCTTATTTATGTATGAACAGTACTTGATCAAAGTAATTCATCTAGATACCATAGTTTTGGTCGTTATCGGGTTATTAAGCATTATGCTGTAGTACGTAGCGTGGCATTAAATACGAGTCAGAACTGTTATAATATGAATATTAAGTCTTGACCGAGTTTTCTCAAACAGTTCGGAATGACGGGCGCGGCAATGGCAGAGATCACAATCTTTTTTCAATTCGTAACAGTTGGGTTCCCGCGTCAAGGAAACTAGTGTTATCTCTGGAAAACAGTAATTTATAACCGTCTCGGTGGCGACGAGTTCAACAAAATCGATTAAACAAATTAAAACGATTACGCGTTTGTCGCGCTCTGTCCGGTATGTAGAAGCAAGAAGACGAAAATTGACGGACGTCCAGTCTTATTGGACTGATCAGTGGATCATCTGGTTTGCTTAGTTCTGTAAAAACGATAATTTTCACAACAAAAAATGGGGTTTACCCTTAGAGTTCTACTAAAAGATCGTGAAACCCGAGAGACCGCTGAAATCGGGAATAACTTCATTCATCGCATAATTTACTGTAATTACTGTATTGATTCCGAAGAGTGTAAATATTTTATTATTTTTTTTTTTATCAAAACTCTGTTAAATCTCTTTAAGAAAATAAACAATACATAATACATTTATTAATTTATTATATTTGAATTTTATTAAGAATTTACAATCTGTACAGTTATACACATTAAGTTAACATGATGTGGTAAAAATAAATAATAAAAACGGCTTTGAATAGATTGAAGGAAGTCTCGCAGTTGAGTCATCTTTTAAAATGGCTTAAGGTATAATTTGTCAATAATATAAATATATTCAAAGGTTCAGATTTCTGTACTATTTGCATTTGAGACGTCTTGTAGGGTTATCAGGTTGTATTTGAGGCCAATCGTGAGATGAGAAGGTTATGGTTCATAAGTAATTTCCCGTAAAACCTTTTATAGAAATTGATGGCTGTAGCGTAGACGGCTTTGATTTAGAGGTCATCGTGGAGTAATTTGTTCGTTACGTACCAAGGAGCTTTAGCAATGATACTTTGATAAATTTATTGAAATGCTTGAATCGTATGAATATTTAATTTTTTGCTGGTCCCCAGAGTATGATGCCGTACATCCAAATGGGACGAAGGAGACATTTATGTATAAAAGAATTTTGTTTTGAATGTTGAAGTTTGATGTTTTTTATGTCACCTTAACTTTATATATTTCATCATACTGTAATAACCTATTGTGAAAATATATATCATTTTTTGTTTAAAAATGTTTCTCCCTTTTAATTGCTTTAAACGATCGTTTAAATAATACTAACCTTCTTTTAAACGTCTTCACTAGGGATCAGTAACATTCAATTTTGATCGGCTTGCGTAGTATACCTTATATCATTTTTTGCTGTTTTTCCTTTTCTTTTGATTTATATTGATTATAGTCCGGAAAAACGGGATCTGTGATTAATGCGATATAATTACGTTTATTATATTATTTTATCGACACAAAAACCTATTTTGTAAATTTTTCGTCTTATTAAAATTACAATTCAGCGACCGACTAGAATCTCCGACCGAACCGACCGAGAACACTCATCGTTCGTTAGATAATGTCGTAGACTCCGGTATCTACGATTCTCGCATTCACCATGTTGTTGCGAGGATCACGTGGTATAATAACGTCTACCCCTATATCACGTATTTTCGGCTTTTTTTTTTTAAATCTGATTGTGCTGGTGATAGAGGGATGCATATAATACGACCATATTTGTTTTATCGATAGAAACGCAAAAAAAAAAAAAAAATTACAAAAAAAAATAAATAAGTCGTTTTTCTGGGGAAAAACTTATGCCGCGCACTATTATAATAATACATTATACGCCTATGCAATTTGCGTCCGGAGTATGTATTAAATGGCTTTTTTGTCACGGAATTTATACAATGAAAAACGTACAAGGCTCGCTGATTTAATCTTTTAAGTATAAAACGTATATTATTGTTATTATTATTGTCGTCCGCCGTAAATGTGGTCGAATGGCTTTTATAGTGTTCCGTTTCCGGCGCTACAAATGCCGTTCTCGTTATTCGGTACTTATTATATAATACAAAATGTTATGTATGCAGCCCGTTTTGCTCGTCTTTATTCTGCGCGGTTCTCATACATCTATTGTCCGTTTCAAAACCACCCGACCATCCGACGGTTGATAAAAAGTGCATTTTTTAAACTTTAAATTGCGCTGATGTATTATGGCTACCGTGTAATTGATAGTTATAAATAAAAATCGATCTAAGGACTAGAGTATAATTACATAAAATCATAACGATAATAATTAATTTGCAATTGCGCAGTTAATTGACCGGGCCAAAAGTTATCAAAGTAAACTACGATGTATTAAACAATAGCACTTAGGAGTTTAAAAAAATAGATAAGAACCTATTCACAGACCTAACAAATGTATATACAAAATTTCATTAAAATCGGTTAAGCCGTTTCGGAGGAGTATGGTCACAAACATTGTGACACGAGATTTTTATATATATATATATATAGAATATTTATTATATCATCTCAGTCTAGATAACTCGTTCGTTATACTATATTATGCTTGATTGTTGTTAATACTAGTGAATAGAAGTCATTTGGAAATGCCATCCTAAATAATTGCATCATAATTCGAGGGTAATGCGTTGTGAATTGAAGCGCTGAGAGTGAAGCATTTGAATAATTACATTATTGCATATAGCTTTTTGCTGTGATAAGTGATCATTAAGGGGTTTGAAAGATGCGGATCTCAACTTATAGACTGCATTATTAGGGTCTGAAACATTCGTCGTTTAATGTCGGCAACTAAATTGAATTCCGCAAACTCAATTATACCAAAGGCTGAAATCATTTCTTCCCCCATGTCTTGTTGTTATTCAGGTAATTCAATGACCTCGATTAGATTTGACCATGATTTATTCTATTTGTTCGGTAGTTAATTTGATTCAGCGTTAGATTGTTTAAAGATAACAATGGAAAAGAAACGACACGGATAAAAATCAACTCTGTTTTTTATGTAGCCGTGAAAAATAATTGATTGCATTTTCAATTACGTGTTGATTTCTGTCGGTGATTGTTATGTGTAGTTTATAATTTTAATTTTGTTTCTTTTATCTATCGTATCGAAGAACCCAACCTTATTTGATTCGGATGATCGTATAGATCTCCATATTTTAGCGACTATATAGTTTAATCTGTAGTTGTTATTTTGAATATTGATCAAAAGCTTTTTTCCAATCGTCACTATATTTTTCTGAATATAGTTATTGTTTTATTCATTTCAAATTGTTAAATAGTCTTTATAAAAGAAATTGAAAATAAAAAATTAGTTTGAGAAAAAAACAGTAGCTATAAGGAATGTTTCTTTTAAATTAATAAATAATTTTAAACACAATATAATGACAAAAATAACGACAATGGTTTACAAACAATAGTAAATTAAATTATACTAACCAACAGTTGAATATAATTAAAAGTTTGTTTCCATACAAAGTAAATTAAAAAACATACATTCGAGCACTTACGTGCACTTAATTAACCATGTGTTCCAGGAAAATACGAGTTTATGCGATGAAACTTAAACAATTAAACAAGTCCTTACTAAATTTTCAAAACGCAGCTAAAGATATACGAGTATATGCTATGATTTTTGTTTTAATGTAGGGGTTCTTAATTGTTTTTCTATCTGGAAATTTAGTAGATATATAATAAAAATGTTTTAGAGAAAATATTATCATAATAAAATAAAATTGAAAATTTGTTAGCCGTCGTACTTTTGACTTTGTTTATTTTGTATTTATTTAACCTCACCGTATTATTAACGATTTTCTATGTTCAAACCTTATTGATTAAATTTCATTTTTATTTTTGAGCACTTCTAACTTTTCTCTCAACATCTGATTCAGAGTATACGAATGAAATTGAAATTAATCATTAGACTTACATTATCAGTATTTTTTGTCATATTATTTTTGGAAAGTAAAATAAAGAATAAACAAAATGAGTATAACGTGGACCTACAAACATCGGTTATTGTTTCCGTTAAAACGAAAAAATAGTGTACAAAAACAATTTAATTTTAGATTGTGATTAAATACCATGTCTTCGAATTGATCTTTTTCGAGTATTTTACGAGTTAAATATGATTGGATAACATAAACAATATGGTTTTGTTTCCATCAACCAATTTAAGATTATATAATAAAATGTCGTGTATTATTATTTTACATAATATTTTCATTTATGAACGCAAAGACGTACATTCTTTATTGTCGTATGTCGTATATATTATATCCATCCAATTCGCGTTTATACTATTTTATTGTCGGCAATAACTTCAGTTCTATAGCATTTTATCAAAAAATAAAATGAAAATTGCTACCATCGTAGAATACATGCATATATTTATTATATACTCCAGTTTTCAGTCTACAAATTGTACACAAATGCTGAACTTAAATGGTATACTGATACAGCGGATAGTGATTAATAGTCCAGTGAACAACTTGGGAACATTTCTTTATTCAGTATTCTCCGGGTAAGCTGTAGCCCAAATATAAAAATGTAAATACATTTAATGGGCGTTTTATGGTAAGTCGCATATTGCTGTATAACTTTACGCTTTTCCGAGGGAGTCATTTATTTTAATTGTATTCTTCTATTGATATTCAGATCGTTCGTTTTTCCCACAGTTGTGTATGCATTTTTTTCTTCTCATAACTTTAAATATTGTGTACATAAATTTAAATGATAATCGATAATACAAAAATAAGTTTTCCGTGAAATAAGATATAGTTTTGGTATGATCCATACACACACGTGTACAATACATATTATACTGTTCGTACATTTATTTCGAAAAAAACTTTATACAAAAGAAAGCTAAACTATTAAATATTATATACGTTCAAATTGAATTGGTTTCAGAAATCCATTAACATCACAGAGACCAATTTGTAGTTCAATTAGATTCGATCAATAGACGGATTTATTTCTTTTATATGATAACTTCTTATTAATGTTGCTACACACTGTGCCGTTGAATATAATATTTTGTTTAGTGTTATTATGGTTATAGAGTATAATATTAGTGTTAAAAAATTATAACAACAAATAAAATGTTTCAAAAAATTAATGAAATTTTTAGAAAAAAAATATTGAAAACAAAAAACTAATTAAATTTCCAAAAAAAAAAAAAAATTATAGTAGTGTTCGATCTTATTATCTTACTATTATAATAATAATAATGTAATTTTTAATTTATTGAAAGTATTTGTTTTGAATAGGTTTTTTGTTGTTGTGATTATTCATATGAAACAATCAAGTTATATTATATTATATAACTTTATAGTTTATAATTATAATATAATTTTAATAAAATTATATCAAGGTACAATTAGTATTAGTTTATAATAATAATACATATCGACGCTTTATAAAATATGTAATAACTCATTATGTTTTCACAATAAACAATTGAAGTGTCGAATTTAGTTGTTGAAATAAATAAAATGTTATCATATATATATTAGTTTAAGATTTCATAGTTTTGTCTAATATTTGTTTATGTTGTGACATTAAAAATATTCAAATATCAATAAAAATTGCGATGATTACAAATAAAAACTTTAAAAAATAATAACTGTTAATAAATATATTTTAAATCTAATTTACAATTAAAAGTTTAAGAAGTTTTTAACAAAATGTTGTTAACGATTTACAAATATCTTCCATTTAAATGAAAAAAAAATGATTTTTTTTTGTTTTTATTTGAAAAAAAAACAATTGCTTTTCTTATAGATGATGAAAATACACTTTAAAAAAGCCACACTAAATTACAGGTTTTAATGATATACTTCATTATTTATTGTTTCCGCCAAAATAATAAAAAGACGAAATTCCATTCAATAGATCTGCAGTGTTTAATAGTGTTAATGTTTTAATTTCTAACCAACTTAATATATGATGCTAGTTAAATAAACATCATTCGTTAGTCTTGTATAGAACAAATAAAAGAACACTTTAGTTTTGATCAAACAGATGGTTATTCTAAACAAGTCCGATATTAACTAACCATTATCTTTATCATCATTATATAACAATAACATCACTTACTTGTAAATGTTTAAAACATATATTTTAAACCACAATAGTTTATAATTCCGACATTAAAGTATCGTACCGATCAATAATTCTTCTGCAGACGAATTAGATTGTAGAATAATTAAAATCATTTAATATAAAATTATATAATATTGTTCTCGAATTTTTTTCATATGCTTCGGGTGTGGCGCAAGACGTTTCAAAATAAAATACATATGTCATAAGCGGTGTCTCCAGTCGGTATAGTAAATGAAAAATAATTATTTTTTCACAAAAATACGAAAGACGTTTAAAATACGTGATGGTATTCCGTACATCTATAATGTATGAATGTGCATGTTGATTACTCTTGACGTATACTAATGAAAAATATAAATGAAAACCATGAACACTTTATTTAAAATGACATCCTACGATGGATGCTTTCTCGTACGCCACCGCAGAACTGTGTTTTCGTCTCAGTTCGGACGCCTTCATACCACGTATAGTTCATCCGAAATTGAATTGGAAAAATGTATTATTAACTTATTTGAAACATGCGTACAAAAAAATTATTAACCTACTCATAGTTCTACTGACCAAGGAGTATCGGTAAGAAATATCGTTTCTTCGTATAACAATAATGAGAAATTGTTTAATTTTTGTTTTATACGTAGTGTATTTCTAGCTTGCGATTACGTTATCTCGTTAATGAACTATTTTTAAATGTACGATAAATACAGTTAATATTACGTAGAATACTGCAGTAACCAAGCGATTAGTGGTTCAACGCCAAACGTTAAATGTATTTAAATAATTAGGTCATGGGCGTTGCTATGTTGTGTAGTGGTGGTGCAGTGTTATGGCGGCAGTGAATTGAACCTGTTGATTTTTGGATGAACTCCGAGTAATCATTTGTCGAACGTTTAATGTGGTCTGATTTTGGAATTTTGAAGTCTTAGTATATTTTTTAGTTTCTTAGTGACCACGGAGAACTTTTTACTAAACATAAGGTTTTTTTTTTTTTATTTGAAGTTATTTTTTTCACAGAATAGTGCGTATCGGCCTCAAATAGGAGAAGCATATGTAAATAAGGAGCGTGGTAATTGCCTATAAAGTAGTATATAAGATTTTTTTCTCCTAAATAGTGTAATTGTCTAATTGATCTAGTTCTAGACGATTTCAATCATATATGCATTTTGAAAACAATAGCATACTCAAAAGGTGCAACGGCATTGATAATTGCAGCAAATTGGGTATATCCATGTAAAGCAGAAGAGATTTACTTGTCATGACCACATTGAGCAACGGAACGAAATAATGATACTATATTATAGGGTACAAGACTATATGGGACTGTTTTGTTATGGTTTTTTCGTTACGTAAACAATTCGATTCGTGCAAACACAGTGAATATTATGGGCGAGATGAAATAATAAAATAATCAGAATTTATAATAACACGGACCTGGCGAAGGAATTAACATGGATTCCGATGTACATTTCTTTAAACCTATGTGTGCAAGTATGTCTTCTACAGATTCAAAGCTGAAGCAGTTAAATAAAGGATTTTTTCCTCGTATGCATCCAGTGTCATGATACCTGGATAATTATTTTTCAACTGTTTTGTTTTATCTTACTACCTAATAAAAAAATCAACTCAGTCAAACGACAGAGAAGTTCACGTTTCAGACTTTAAACTTAAAAAAAAAAAATAAAAAAATAGAAGATTAATATAATCTCGGGGAAAGCCATTTCCGAGGTCGTGTGTCAGCACGATGCGCGGACAGTGTTGAAAACCGTAGTAAAGCGAAAAATAAATAATATACTGCGTATAATACTACTTGTAAATAATATACTTGCCGATCGTTCTGCTGTACATTCTGCATCTGACTCCCGTTGATATAAAACATTCATGAAATTTAATAAAATCGAATTAATTTGGATCGACGTTACACAATAGGTCGGTATAATTTCTACCTTTTTTTCCTCTCTTTTTTTCACCCTTTTCCCTCTTTTCTCTCTCTCTCTCTTCCACCTCCCCCTCTCATTCTCTTTTTATCTTTCTTTTATTCTCGAACGCTTCATATTTAATGCTGATATACTCTCATATATACAGCGTAATTTTATTTTTATTTTATATAACTTATTTGTATTACAAGATACTGTCGAGTATGTGCACTGATGGAAACTCTAATATCCATACGACAAAATGTGGTTGGTAGGTCAAGCGGTTTATAATAATTCACCGCAAACGTTATAATTGTGTTTTAAATTAATAGTATATCTAATTATAGAAATCTGATAGCTTTATTTTTCGAATATAGGTATACAGTATTAGGTTACATCCTACTTTGATATGTAGAGGCACTTTGGTATATATATAAGAATCATAACGTAGTATAAAAAAGAAATGAGTTTAGATTATGAAATTAAATATAAATATTATATATATTTCTTTAAAAAAAATAATATTTTGTTTTAGAATATATATTATATTTTCAATATCTAAAAGTTGGCATTTTTTAATTTTAAAATTTATTATTCAAAACAACAACTCTGAATATTGTCAGTAATTGTACACATTTATAATACAAGAAAAAATATATTTAAATGTTTTTATATTTTAAAATATTATAATGCTGAAAAATGAAAACTATTAGTTATGTCTCCATTATGTCTGTTTTAAGTCAAAACACAATATAATGATGTATTTTTTAATGCTCAAAAAATATTTTTATAAATTTTTTTACATCAAAATCTGTTGAATTCAGTTTCGAACCATTTCTTAAATGATTAATTTTTCACGGAACAAATGTTTTACACAATGATTTCGGAAGTTTATTAAAATTTAATTGTACTCAATTTGCAATGGTGTAATCTTATTTTCACTGAAAAAATAAAAAAGATAAGAAGATACTTTATAAGCATTTTATTGTTAGGTCATCAAAATATTTCTTTAACATATATAATTTGAATTAATTTTTATCTAATAGTTTTAAACACGGTGTCATTAAAATATACTTAAGGACTTCCAACATTATTAACTGATTAAATTATCACAAATCACCTGAATACTTTATTCATAAATAGGAAACTCATTAAATGCCATTAAATAGTGATAAATCACTTTCAGAGATGCATAATTTAATTTTTTGAAAACATTTTTACACATTATACATTATATATATATTTAAAAAAACAGCTTTCTAAAAGTATATATATATATAAGTATATCCAATAAAATGTCAAACTTTATTCCGTCCGAAATGCAATGATCTGGTAAAGTTTTTGTATTTACCTAATCTTTTCGAAAAAATTTTATATTATATTTTTTTTAGCAATTTTTTTTTTAACTATATCACTATTAATAATTTTTTTTTTATTTAAAGAATATTTACAATCTGTGTTAGATATAGCACAATAAGCAAATATCATAATTTATGTACATAATAAATAAGAACGATATGAGGAGAGAGGCCAGCCAGTGATAAAAAATTATAATTATAGTTATTTTGAACTATTTGAAAATTGCGGTTATCATTGGATGAGTTCTCGAAAACGTAATTTGAAACGCTATGTATACGATTTTTTCGTGAAGTATTTGGATTTGTATGTTTATATATGTTTGAATTGACACCGTTCTTAAACGGTTTTTGTAAGTTGTACTGCATTGTGTGTAACTGAAATGCGATAAGAGAATGATACGATATGCCGATCGCCGACTGTGGAAGTCGGGGACTATTGTTACGTATTTTTATAGACCAATATTTACCAGTATTTTAAAAAAGCCAATTTTACATGGTCTTGAGTTCTTTTTAAAAGATTTGGGTGTTAAACATTAGTATTTTAAAATCGATGAATAAATTGTTAAATGAATGTTGTAAAATATAATTTTATTGCGTGGATTAAATGTAACACGGCGCTAAAGATATGCAATTTTACGGCAGAAGTGTGTAGAAACTATTTTATTATCTAGTTTTTAGTCAAAGATTTATAGTAATTCACAATATAAGTAGACTTGTCTGACCTTGCTCACACACATATAGGCGAGATAGATGAAAGACACGCCTTTTTGCAGTAATATTTTCTTATTATTTATGAAATAGAAATAATTTGTGTACATCCGTAAACGTAATGTTTTAAGAATTAAAATTAATATTTTATAAAATATTATAGAATAAAATACAATTATATTATGTAATCATAAACCTTGTATGGTAGAATTTCGCGAAGTTATTTTATTTTCATTATTAGAAATTACAAAGAAATTTACAAAACCTTACGAATTCAAATTCTTTATATTTTATCAGTTAGATTTCGAAGGTGTATCTGATAAATGGTGTTCGTTGTTTGTTTTTTTTTTTCTTTTCACCGATCAAAAAAGAAAAGTAGTAACACTATGTAAGTACATTTTATTAATATCGATATAGTGAAAATCGAAAATATTTTACTTCAGCCACATATAACTTAATTAATTAATACAATTATAACCAATGGACATATATACATATCCATGTTGAATTTCAACGCAGTGTATTAATTAATATTTATCTAAATTTTATCCCAAACACTTAGTTTATATTTACTTGTTTATACTTTGGTAAAAGGTATAAGTTACATTTATAACTATAACTTAAGTACAATATACATTTTAAGAGTAATGAAAAGTTTATCTAGGATTGAATCGTAGAAAATAGATGTGGAACTTTGGATAATAATTTGAAAATATGTACTGTACACTCGAAATACAATATATAAAAATATACAAGATAATCTATTTATACGCGAAAACGAAATCAATTTTTAATTTGTTCAAAAGGATTCATAATGATATAACTATTTATATGAAAAAAAATGTTTATGGCGTTTATATTTTAAGTTAATTTGAAAGATTTTTCTTTAATGTTTAAATATTATACTATTGTTAGGCTTACTCTATTCCTTTCTTTTTTTTATTTAAGGAATTTATAACAAATTTATTAGCCCTTTGTACGACGAAAATGTTTAAAAAAATAAAAAAAAAAATGCAAAACAAGACTGATAAACGACTATCTATATATTATCATTTTTCTTTTTGAGTTCCTTGTTAAAAAAACTCAAAAATTATACTAATTTTACAGAAAAAATATTGAATGCAATATGGATATAATTTAATTTTCTTAGGATTATTTTTTTTTAATAACGCATATGCATAAATAAAATAGAGATAAACGCTTTTAATTTTACTGATTTATATATTTTATAACTAAGTAAGTAATATTCAATACAAAACTAATGTATAATAATTTTGACTTAATACCGTCGACCATTTGATTTTAACACTTTATGATTCTAATTTAAATGAGGAATGCATTGGTTTTACCAAGATGTATGTTTTTTTTGTCTCTGTGTTCACGAAATTGATCAAAGGGAATGATCGTTGTTCATCACAATCTAAAAAAATCGCTGATAAAAACTGTTTTCATGTCTGTGCTTTAAATAAGGATCGTCTTACAAATATCTAAACAGTTTTTTTTTTTTTTAAATTGGAAACAAGATTTTTTTATTTAATTTTCATTATATTGGAATTATATTGGAATTGTACATAAAAGATTTATGTACGATACAAGATTAAATGCTGATGAAATCGGATATTTTAATAATTTTTTTTGCCGCATATAGCTCTGGCTAAATTACTAAGTGATACAATTACAATAAATATAAATATTAATTTATAAGTAAGTAAATTCAAACAGTTATGAATAACAGTGAAAAAAAAATAAATACAATAACTAATAATGACAGTGACATTATATGATTAATAATCATTCAATCATTTGAGATAGGAACAATAGGTTAGGTAAAATAATTGAATATTTTAATGAACTTTCATTTAACTAAATTTGTTAATTATTTAAAAACATTTTATAGTTTTGCATTATACAATTTAAGTTGTGCTATTTATAAGTACATGCAATTATTTAATTTTGCTAAACTATCCTTTCTTTTTTTTTATGTGAATATTAAAACCGTAATTTTTTACAAAATATATTAAGAAATTTAGTTCTTGTACTAAATCAACCATCTTTGAAGTATAAATTCAATCCATTTCTTTCACTCATTTTTCAATAGCTATGGAACATTTTTTCAAGTTTAACAGACAATACTACGATGTGACTACTCAACCGTGATGTTTCAACCAACCTAGGAATCTCATTCTATTATATTTTATAGTGAATAGTCATATTTCCTAGTTTTATTTTTTGTATGCATTTACATATACTTCTTTGTATAATATACATTTAAATAGTATCTCAATTAATATATTTTCAATGTAATTTTAGTTTTGAGAATATTTTCTATTTTAATATTTAATTTTATTATGTGGTTGTTTAATGGTTGTATAGCGTTAATTATTAATCTTTTGTTTTTCCTTGGTATATATAGTTAAAATAAAAATTACTCTGCGATGACTACTTGAGCCTCTCCAAATATTCACGACTTCCAGTTTGGAAAATACTGTTATATAGTCAATATTTTTTTCAGATCTTTATAATATGTTTGCAATATTAAAATATTTTTTTAATAAAATATAAAAATAATTATTGATGATATACTATTTTGAAAAGCTTTTTGTTTATTGTGATGTTTTTTATACGTTACCTTTATGAATCTGTTGCATGTTTTTTATGCGTATTAATTTCATATTAATCTAAAATATCGACTGAGCTTTCAAATATTGTAATTTTCTTATAAGCAACTATTGAACATTAATAATACATAATAATTTGAAGTAATTTAAAAGTTCTCAAAGTCAATAGAATAAAGGTACTGAATACTATTTTGTTCTTATATACATAGATGTAGATACAGATGTTCAGCGATTGAATCTTCCTTCCGACAGACCATTGATTTTTTATAACACATACATGGTTTATGTACAAATTACTCCTCAATACAATATTAATTCCTTATTAGATAAAAACGATATTTTAATTTTCTTTTCTATAATTTATATATCATCATATTTATAAAATATTGCAGTTCTTTTTTTTCTTTTATTGAAAATTTTATAACCGGCTAAATAAGAACATTGAAATAAATAAAATAAATAAAATGTGTGATTTTCAAAAATTTAAAAAGTTTGCTTATTTTTATTAAATATCAAACATATTTTTCAGTTGTAACAATCCACATTTTATGTATGATAAAAAAAAACATTTATGTAAGAGACAGAGTATGAGTAATAGGATTAAATTAGGTTTATACATTTGCATTTTAAAACAATAATCGCAGTTTATTTCGAGATTAGTCGTGTAACGTGTCTGTTGAGTATATCTATTATTGAGTATAAATTATGTAAAAAAAAAAAAAAAAATAATTGTACAAAGCTGTCAATACGTTTAAATACTAAATTTATATCATTCGAAAATCTCGAATTACCATCCAACAGATGTTGTGATATAACATTTATCTTGTACAGATAGGCCAAATAAATACGTTTAAATACTTCAATAATTATTTAAGAGTTTAAAAATGAGTTAATGTGTTGAAAAAAATTGATAATATTTGACAACTTACGTTGAATACTTTACTGAATAAAAACCAAACAAAAATAAAAATTACTATACCTTACTCAAACCCATTATCAAATGTATAACCTACAAAATTTTCCATGAACTGTTAATTATTTTAATTATTTATGATAAGTTCACAATAAATAAAGAATAAATAAATAAAATAGTTTCAGTACAATAACTGTGTTTTAATTTATTATTAGCATTAACTAAATTAAAAACTAAAAAATGCATCGTTCTATACGATTTTTATATTTCAAATAATAAGTTCTAACATTATGCACGTGATTCTATCGTACTTTTGCAATACATACTTAAACTTGCTGAGTCGGTGTATGAATCATATCACTAATCGAATCATTAGACAAATTTAATGCATAAATATAATTAGAATTTATTAAAAATAAAATAAATATGGTCTTGTTGGCATTAATTATATTAATTAACAAAATTTCCGAATCGTGTAATAGTAAAGAGATAGCTTTCAAATAATAGTAAAAAGTCTCAATAGTTTTATCATTTGTTTTGTGTAGGTATATTTATCGTTTTAATGATTAAAACTAACATTTTTATAAATTGTACCCGAATAATATTCAACGAATTAATGAAATTGAAAATATTTGCAAAAATAATTTTTAATTTGTACCCAAGCATGAGTCCATATAAGTGATGTGAAATGATAATAATCAAAACTGAGTTAATCAACGTAAATATGATAAAAAAAAAAAAAAAAAAATAGGAAAATATTTTACCATAACGGCACGCTTCATCGCTGTTCGCAAGTGCCTACAGGCGGTTACAAGTCAACAAGTAATGTAATAACCCAAAAGTACAAAAATAAAATATGTAAATACGTATGTGATGCGATGTGGTATGAATGGGTTGTTACCTTCCTCCTTGTTTAAGGGAGGGCTCTCGGGGTTGAGAAGGTTCGAGAGCCGATCAGTGCAATTGTGCAGTCTGCCAAGCTAAATAAAACAGCACTTACTTGTTCGCCGTAGAACTTCTGATGTCGACGCGAGGTTGAAAAAGAAAGAACAAATGCAGAATTTAATGGCACCAGAACTGGGTATTCTTCAACACTCGTACGAAGAACGCAAGTCGAACGGATTAAAATAATTTAATATTTTTTTATTTAAATTAAATTTAAACGAGTCAAAACAAATCGCATGTATAAGCTCGTCGTTGATCTTATGACCGGTGCGCATGCACTGACGACCTAAGAGCAAGAGCTCTCCGGGGAGAGTCGTGTGTGTCCCTGTTATATAGGCACATGCGGCGGCATGGACCTTGGGCCTGTCCTTTTAATGTAGGGATGTCAATACTACTATTGTTCGACCCGTGTCGTTCGTGCGGGTATCGAAGATACCGTTATTTATTTGAAAGGATTTAAAAATAACGTACATATATATTGTATACATAATAAATTATTTGTGCCGTCTTCAACAGTCGAATGATGCACGTCATTACAGTAATAACCGTCGGTTGTCCCATTAAATGAAGTGTAGCATCAGAACTACTATGGCCCTATTCTAAAATTTAATAATGTACCCCTTGACCGACCGCCCTGCGTCACGAGCATACGGTCGCGGAGCATTGCATATCGTGTGCGTTATTTGTACACGAATTCGAAATAATCATGCGACGCGAAATCCAAACGATAATACTACCCTGTGTTGTGCACGCGAAAAAAGAAACAGATTACAATTTTTACACTGTTGCTACGACGGAGCCGTTATGGTATCTTGCACGAAAATCGTGGTGCGTTTCAGGTTTTTCGTCCAAGAGTCTAGAGCCCGTCGCCCGTGTGATGTGTAACGGACCGGTGTAGTATTTTTGCCCCGTCGTCTTATCGGTTTCAAGACGGCGACCGGCATGTGCCTCCACCCGGCCGGTGTGATACCCGACGGGCACTGGTTCGTCTTTCCGACCGAGCACAGCGGTCGACTGTCAAAATTGTGACGGACGATTGACGAACATTGCCGTCTTCCCTGATGCACGATTAATACGCGGCACGACCACGCAACGAACGGCAAATACCCGTTTATTACACGAAAAACTGCGACCTTTCACCGGTGTACCACGTAATACGAGACGACCGATTGACATACATTACCCGTTAACGCGTCTGTTCAACCGATTGAACGATTCGTTAATGAGAAAACAAAAAAAAAAAAATAAATATCTCGACGATTTTTTTCCAACATCATGATTGCCGTTTTTCTTGTTAGCATTTTCGTCAAAACTACAGTAAGTATTGTAAATAATAACTACTTCCCCCTCCCCCCGCCACACGACCTCGTTGTAACTGTAATTTTAACCGTTCGGTCTCCGACGTCGAACTCAATTGTCGACCCCCGTTGCTCTAGACTCTTGCACGAACGGAAATCGACACGGCACCGGACGCGACGGCGGAAACGTTTCGCGTGTTCCAACGCTTCTATCGATGTCTATTCAACGCTAGCTGTTCCGCGAACTCGTACAGTAATCAACAGGCGTCGCGGGTCGTAATATTTCGTGTAAAGGTCGATGATAATGATAATATTACGACACGTGGCTTCACTTTCATCGGATTGCGGACGCGATAACTCGTGCAACAGTTGTGGTTTTTATTCGCCTATTCAGACAGTTTTTACTTCGATCGAGACCACGCGGTGTGTAATTTTCTATCGACCGGGATCTCGTGATTCGTTTATTCGCAAATAATTATTAAGAGCATCTTTACGGTTACGGAACACCGTCATCAGAATCTCGTTGATCTCATTTCACTGTCTCGTCCCTCGTGCATTCTTAATGCACGTTTCGATTTATTGAACTGTATTTAACTTATTTCCTTATTTCCCCCTCCACGTGTATATATATATATATATATATATACTTTTTTTTCCCACTATAATCTCTCCCGGAAAACCGGAGACGTTGACAACTGCGTAGTAGAGGTTCGTAAACGATTTTACGATTTTATTCAATCGTACAGTTTCAAGACATATATCTCGCTTTCCGTCAAACACGGTAATGCGGCGGAAGCTGGATCCCGTTTTACTTCACGTTTGAAAATCTGCTCTTTCCGATTATTTATTCAAGGAAATCCGGAAGCGTTATTATTTCCGTGCGCATTTTATATGCACGTCTCGCAATAAATTCGCGCACGACAGCAAAATGAATAATCAACATAATCCACAGCATCGATCAAAGAAAAATATAATATTAAGACCACGTGATAACAATAACGATGTTACCGATACGCAACACAGGAACTAATACGCGTGTTTGATAATGATGTACGAAAAATGGTGCGACGAAAAAGTTCGGTTTGAAAACAAATTCCAAACGCTTCGTTTACCTACGTTCCGGTGTATATTGTGCTTAGAGAACAGCTGTAATTTAATCAAATGCGCTCGTATAAAGAGTATAATAAATTATTATAAGATACAAAAACATTTACATGAGCACGGCACGCCGCGTTCAAGAGGTGCAGTCGGAATAGCATTAAATCGTGTTCGGTGATAAATCGTTTTTGGACGACACTACGTAGAATACGCCACCCGTAAATCCGGACTTCTTTTGAAAACTAAAAAAAAAAATCATTCAAGAATATTTTTAAAAAATTATATTTTTCATTGTCACGCACGTCAGTCGTGTTCATGTGTGTCATGCACATCATAAATGTGGTCTGTAAGGTTTTCCGCTCAAATCGGATCATGTTAATTTCGATTTTATCGTACTGTAGTATTTCACAAGTAATTATTAATTATACGCCCTAGAATCATGTTTTCCGAGTCCAATCAGATCAGATCCATCCAAACATGTTAAATCCCGGTTTATTTATCGGTAGCTGAGCATTTATTTTTTACTTTAAACACTAATTTTAATTCGAACGTTAGTGTATGCAAGCGAAAAATCTAAATTTTATATTTTGTTATTCATAGTGTTCGGGTTAACTCTTATCAGTCGAGTCGACGTAGAATGTTCACTTTTCGTCGCACCGATATACTCACAAAAATTTATGATCCCGGATTATTAAAAGTATGAACGAATCAGTTTTTTTTTTTTAATTTTTCACGATTTTTGTATATTTATTTTTATTTTGTACTCTATACAGTTACCCGATATTGAGTGTAAGCACAAAGCAAGTGACTTGGTGTATTATGCTTTGGGGGATGAAAGGTGACGTTTTAATTTAGACGATGAGACACTAAGTGTACTCGAAATAATTGACGCGTCATCCGTTCGACGTGTATAATATAAAAATGAGTGCACGTGTGTGTGTATGTGTGTGTGTGTGTGTGTGTGTGTGTGTGTGTGTGTGTGTGTGTGTATGCGTACGTACTACGACGAAAATAGGCTTCTGAGTGATCCTTTGATAACATGTTCACGACAAAGCGTAATGCCTGTGGTGAACTCATCGACCTGTGCATTTTTAACGGCATCAACGCATCTCACGAGCATATATTATGTATATTTATATTAATACCGAACCGCAATTTGTCGGTTTCGTGGTAGAGTGTAGTAGCATCCGAATAGTATCGCGTAGTTAATCTGTTACAAGCGGTACGATCTCGACCCGTAAGAGAGAATCCAGTCGAAAACGCCAGCTAATAATCATTAATTATTAAACGCCAGTTGATTATACCGAGGGGACCTAGACCGTTAAAGCAGCAAATAAATATCGTTTTACACGAATGTCGTACACTTATGTAATATATATTATATTATTAGATCCAAGCGTATATTAATTATATTATAAATACTATGCGGCGGTTAACTTTAGTTATGTGAGCGAAAAGTTTTCGAATGCGAAACACATTTTACGATGATTTCAAACGCGATTAAAAACAACATTGCGTGTAGAATAGATTTGTGTAATGAATACATAAATTACAATAAATTGAAACGATTAAGAACCGATAGTTTTATAATGCCTTTAGAAAGTTTTCGTCGTGTATGACGTGCCAGTGAATCTTAAATTAATATTATTTGATACTCATATTGTTGGTGATAAATTCGTATGTCAAGCTTACAAAGTTGGTTGACAAATACAATCGTATTTTAAAAAAAATTGTCGAATAAAAAAAATAAAAAAAAATATCAATAATGGAGTTATTGAGAAATATGGAGGAATACATTTTTATGACAAGATAGGTTATTATTATAAAACTATTGATATCGAGCGAGTCGGCTCATTTTATTACAATATCCAATGACATTTTTGATTGAAATGGGATATTCAGGAATATTAAAGGTTTTTCAACTGAAATAATCCTAATATTAAGTCTCTTTCGTATACATGGGAAGAGGTCAGCAAAATGCTGTTGCCCTCAGGTGAACATCTCAAACACGACATCATCGTCGGTAGGTCGTATGGACAATAATAATATAACATGCGTTGAAATTGGTTAACTTAAATAATTGAAGATTATGTGAATTCCAATCCAATTTACATATTAATGGAATAATTTATTATTTTCTCTTATAAGAAAATTTGAATATAATTTAAAAAGTATTTTTATGTACGCTAAAATAATTGCGGATTAGCTAAGCTTAAGTTGTATAATACCATTGCTCATAAAATCGCGTAGTGAATTTTTTGTAAAAAAGAAAAAAAAAAATTAATTTGGAAAACTATTAAAAAACTCAACTCATCTATAGAACTCATGATCGAAGATTACGACATTAAAATTAACATTATTTTCATATCAATGGAAAATAAAAATTCATTGTATTTTATTTAACAGTTATAATATTATTAACATTCTAATAACGATATTAATTGAAATTATAAAAATATATAAAATTTGCATATGATACTATTATATTAATTTGCATATTAAAAATTCAAATCTCAGTAGCTTTTTGGTAATTATAGATGGTAACACGATTTAATTTAGTTGGATAGTTGTTAGAAATATTGGCCTTATATTTTTTTTATATATATATATATATATTAAAATTATTAATCATTGCCATTTTAAAAGTATTTTGAACGGAACAAGTTTTATTATATGATACATTGTGATTGTATATTTAGTATATTTTAGAAATTTCCTCACAAAATCTCAAACATTTTTCAAGTTTAGCTGTTAATTATAAATCACAAATTAATAAATTCATACATTAATTAACAATTAATTGTGTTCGTCATGTATTATTATTTGTGGAAATTATTTACGACTATCAAAATAAAGAAGTTAAATTCGAAATTTGTTTATTACTAGGACAGAAAACTTGTAGTTCTAAAAAGTACTAAATATACAACTACTTATGCATTGAAAATACGTGTATATTATTTTAAATCGATTTATTTAAAGATAATATAAAATATTTAAATGTTACGGTAACATTAAATCGTATTTCACATCCTACTAACGTCACTATACTTACAATACAGGACTTTACCGTCAGTCTTAATAAATTGAAACCAAATTATGATAAATAACTCTTCGACTAACTATTTTCATACTCAAAGACGAACATTTAATATAAATTAAAAATAAATGCATACGTGAAAACTAAAACTCAGTTACTAAAATATTATGTCAATGCAATGAAATGTTTTGTTGTCGTTTATAGATTCGTTAACGTCCTATCAGAAATTTTATAATGTATAAAACGTGTTTGTTTTTTTTTTTTTTTTTATTAGCTTTTTGTAAGTACAATTATAGCTCGACAATTATTAGGTGATACAAATACAGTAAATCGGGAAAGAGTGTTTGCTTTTAATAAATAAAATTAAAACATATGTATTTATGTACTTTGTGTTATTAGAATGACAAAATCCATTTCAGAGTTTAATAATATGCACTAAAAATATATTAAAATTTTTTTCAAAAATGTATGAGCTCTAATAAATCTTAATTTACACAATTCACTGGAAAATGTAAAAATCTAACATTGTTTCGATAGCTATTATAACTTTATAATTTTAATGATTTAACTTAAAATACTGTTGATCTTTGGTTTGATTTTTCGCATTGTAATAATATCGTACTAATATTTTTGTTGCTTGGATTTAAATATTTTAAACCATTAGCCGTCTTACGGTTTTATCATAAAAATGAAAAAAAAATATATTATTAATAGTACAAATTATTTATTTTTATTATCAAGTGCACTGATACTTCCATTACTTTTTTTGCTACAAATGGTAGCCTATATCCTTTTTCAAAGTCTTATCTGTCTATGTACCAAATTTCATTAAAATTATCATAAGTTTTGAAGTCCATCAGACCCAAACTGTCGAACACGTCATATACTATAATATCTGTAACAAATGTTCGACTTATTCAATAGACATTTTAAACATTTTCTGTCATACAAACCTTGTCCAGGAAATTACGGATATAGCAAAAAATAAAAAAAAATAAATAAATACCTAATTATTTATATATTTATAGATACTCCTTTATGTCTGCTCTGTGAAAATAAATGTTTAACTAAAATAGACAACAAGTTGCGATTAAAACTATTATGCAAACAACGCTATGGGTCCCTTAAAGATTTAGCAGATTATGTATATAATTACATTCACAGGCACTCATACATTTTTCAATTGTTGAAAGCAAAATATTTCCAAACCTGAATGTATGTTTTGTGTGATTTCGTTAGGTCCATACTTTGAGAGAATTTAGTAATCGATTTTTTTTTCTCGTCCATTTCAGTTTGATGTAGAAACCCAGACAATATACATATAACGTCAGTTTGTGGTAGGTTAACGGGTATAATTATTAATGTAAAAGTTTTTTACCCTAAATAATTGCGCACCACGATTCGGTTGCAACTTTTTCTGTAATAATTATTTTAATGTACATCACGGACTTACTGAGTTACTCGGACGAGCAGAACAACAATAATTATAATGATGAAATACCTAATATTTTTTTCGAAAACGAAAGCGTGAAAGGTATACACTTAAAGTAGAATATTGATCGCGTTCTAGTGAACAAGAAATGTACGTCGTTAATTCGTGGATAATATTCTTCGATGTTTTTTCACCAACGAACCGTTATCTAAACCGTGTACGCCGGTCCGACGAACATTTTCACACGTGCACTGGATCTCGCCAAGAGCATTTGAAACGAAAAACGGCCATCAACGCTGTAGCGAGCCCGATGCTAAAAACACGATCGTGCTCGTACGATTTATTTAATGACGGTGACTTCGCCGTCGTCTGCTGGTAATAAGGTAGGAAATGAGTTAGAAAGGTAGACCTTAGAAGGTGTTGAAAAAATGCATAAGAAACTTATTTGAGAAACTAATAAGTTTTATTTATCACTAAAAAAAAAATACCAATATAAGTATTTTGGTATATTAGTATAAAAATTGATACTAAAAAACTTACAAAGAGGGTCTAGAGTTTCAAAGCGTAACGACTTAATAAGCGTTAATATACGTGACGAGATGGGTTTACTACACCGGCCGCACGGATTTCTCCGTCACACGAGACCCTAGCCTGCCGATGGGAGGAGGGGGTCAACGATCGTTTTCGAAAGTTCGTTTCCTCCCCGTCAGTAGCCGTCGCGCAGAGTCCCGGAGAATTGGACGGCCCAACGGAACACAACTTACGCGCGCATCGTGCCCATACGGCGCGTTTCGGCGAGCGAACACAGCGAAATTGCCTAGACGTGCGCAGAACATGTACGCCAGCGACGCTACAGGCGTGACATCAGAGACTTATCAGGGGGGTAGGGGCATTTTAAGTATACTTTTTTGAGGAAACAACTATTATCAGTTAATATATTAACCGATAATAGTTGTTATTGAGTCCGATTACGTTCCAATATTATGATACACACACACACACACACACACCTGATATTAATGTCATAATATGGTTTTTAAGCAAAGTATAATTGTTAGGTAGGTGTCAAATTAAATAATCGGGATTTTACAGTTCACAAGGACAAAAACGTGTCGGAAAATTTAAATTTTTGAAAAGCACGGGGGACCATGTCCCCAGTGCCTGGCCCCCCACTTGGAGCCGCGCCCGCGACGCTATTGATTGCGAACGTTACGCATGTGACCGTTAAACGCGCGACGGCACGCGGTCGCGATAATGATTGATTAACGGACCCGACGACAGTTTTGCAATTTCAGGAGCGATGCGGTCTTCGACCCGTACGACACTTGACGGTTGTAGCCGCAACGGATCCGTCCGTGACGTGATGGAAACATCGTTTAGAAACAGCGGCGGACATTGTCGAAATGTAGTAGGCAAAGATAATCGTTTGAATAAATCGAATGGAGTATTAACGCGCGTACGCGTTGTACGACAGGTTTCGAATTGAATATTTATCGTCGGGCGTGTCAACAAATCACGACAGAATATATGAACGTGTAAACGAAGGGATGCGTCGAGAAGAATCGGTCGTTTTGTCGTCGTGCTGTTGCCTCGGCTATGGTGATATGAAAACATATTTGAATAAAAATCGTTCGTCGGTGGACGACCCGAACAAACCACCACCGGCCGGTCAATTAATACGCACACGTAACCACGTGATCATAAGTTGATTTTAACGTATGCATACGTAAGTAACGCGTTACTTCGTTGTCCGTATCTCGTCTTATGTAACTGAAAAGTCCAATGTGTGTATGTATCGTTGTTTTAAACAACCGACCTGTTAAGGAAGAATGCCGTAAGATTCCTACATGCCATTTCGAGTAGAATTCATTTAAATGTTTCGTAATTATTGGTTGTTCTATTTTCATAAATATAATATTTTTCAAAGTAAAATACCTGATGAATCCAATGGAACTGTTCAATTTTATTTTAAAATTTTATTTCATCAAGATATTCTGACATTTTGATGTTTATACTAAGAACGCTATCAATTATTTAGAATTGTTTATTTACTAAGCAAAAACGCCGTAATTCCAGTTACGGTTTTTTTTTTTTTTTTTTACCTAACATACGAAAATGTACTGATCACTAAATTATTAACGTAATACTCGTATTAAAGTGAACCAAATGTGTGTGTGGTGAGTATATATATATATATATATATATGAACAAATATAATATTCGTACGTGATTTATTCTGTATCGTGTGTTTACTACTGTATGAGAACGGTTTTGAATTTTGAGTTTATTGTTACGTTCGCTAATGGCCACAAGCAATTATTATTATTTTCCGCGAGAATGTGGTTTTTTATAATTTATCATACGGATTTAATGTAGCCATAACTGACCACTGTTCGCTCCACAAATCTGTGAGTTCCATTTATTATTTATTATGTCGATGTATTCAATTATTGTTTGCGCTCAACGAACAAATGATTGTTATGGATTATACATATGTTATATGTATTTCTGTTATTATCATTTATTATTTGAATCTGTTGGGCTAAATTATTATTTATTGTTAATTTATTGTATTGCTGTGAATTATTCATTTGTGATTATTAAATATTTTTCTACCTGCAATACATAGTTACCATTTTTACATTTCGAAATTATACCATTTGAGTTACCTTTTTTCCATAGTTTTAAGTTACATAAATAATTCACATACAAACAACACATTTTAACACCACATACCTTACTAATATATGCATGACGAACCCAACCACTATAAATTTAATTATTACATCACTACACACTAAGACGGTTGATTGATGGTATGCGACACGCAGGAGTCGGAGTCCGGACGCGAATTGTTTTTTACATAGGTTTGTACATTTAAAATATGATTAACATTTTTTTTCTTTATTTCATTGTGTATGTGTAACTCTTTTAGGACTGAAATAATGTAAATTTCATTTTGGAAATTAATTGGTAATTTAAACTAATATTAACAAATATAACAAATATTTAAATATTTAAATGTAATAATTATTAAATATATTATGCTATTTATATGAACCAATCGATCTGTTAGATATTATTGAAACGTATGACATAAATTTAATTATTTAGTTTGTAAGAATTTATTACCGTGCATCTCTATTTTTACTAAATGTTTATGGTATATGTACAGAAAAGTTTGCTCTTACGAAGTTCCTTTTTTTTTTTATCTAAACTTTTTATTAACAATTAGTTTCAACAATTAGGTAGCGAAAAACACAGGAATACAATATAAAAGAAGAAAAGAAAAAAAAACCGGCATTATTCATAAAATGAAAGAGGTTAGATATACAGTTAAATTAAAAAGCCGGTATGGATAAAAATACATAAAATATTAAATATAATATTTTTTTCTTGGTTTCAAAAAATATTTTGGGTATTAGAGGGAATGTTAAAGGAATTGAAAAAGAACAATAGATGGTTGTGATGTGATGGCAAACTGAAGAAATGAAGAGTAAATGATTAATGTCACAAACCATAGGATCATTATGCAATGTTCAGAGGGAAAATCATTTAATGAAAGTTAAAAAAAATGAGAAGGAAGTGTGACCAAAGAAAATACGGGAGAACGATATTATATTTTTTCCTAAAGGTATTGAGGTTGTGAAACCAGGTTAAAGATGTGATTGTTGAGGCTATGTTTTTGCATCAGATGACGAAGCGAAGTGAGAGCGATTCCCAGTGTCTGAGCCATGGGTAAGTACAACCCTAAAATTGGAAATAAAGTCAGACTATGGAATTTTCGCACCTGGGGATATCTAAGGGAGTTTCTGATTAAAAATAAAGCATATTTAGATAAACAAACCTTGTCCAAGGGTTAAAAAAAAGGGTTAAAAAACATTTTAGATAAAATGCCTTAGTATATTTCAAAGTTAGTTTGTCTTTGTTTCGTTTAATTAAAAACATACGTACATAGCGAGGTAGTATAGAAGCCATTTTAAGAATTTCACTTTCAGAAAGTTACTTCATAACAAATGAAATAAGTTTTATAATTATTATTATTATCTTTATAAACAATTATTTTATTACTATCAACATCTTAAAATTAATTTATTTTGTGATAATTTTTCAATAAAAAATCCTCATCTTTATGTAAAATAAATTAATGGAGTACTTTCAAAACTGTTAAATTAAAAACGATACATGGTGAGAGAAATACGAGTTCTATTTGATTAAAATGTACTCGTATATAATTAAACCATTGTTTTAATTTTTATGAATATTTATACGCAGATACTTGGTGATGGTTTATATAGTACTATCGATTATATATATTAGATTTATCAGCGTGGGCCAGCGATAAGCTCTATTTAATGTCATTATAAGATTAGTGAATTCTAAAAAAGTGTAAAAAGTATATAATTTTTGTTTGTACGTTGCAACGAGCCGTTTTAAGTTTCTTCCGATCATTTAGGAAATATATTTTCAAAAATTATTAAAATGGAAAAGCTATTGTTGGATTTAAAAGTTACAATTTTCATTTTAATTTATTATTTTGATTAAAATACATACATGATTTAGTCTTTAAATAATCAAGTTATTTACGTATTAATTTTAGCCTAAATAAGGTAGGTAACAAATATTTTTAAGGGATAACTTCTTTGCACACATTTACCTTTTTTACTACTCGTTCGCGCACAAATATCTTTTGTTTAAATAATAAGGAAACAACTCGTTTGCGCACATGTACCTTTTTAATATTCGTTTGAGCACAATAGCACATTTCTTTTCCCACTTTAATATAGGCTTAGAACTAAATATTTTGCACAGGCGTGATTAAAATGTGTAAGTGTGCTTGTTCCAAGTATAAATGTAATATTATCTTATTAATAATAGTATATTATATCGATACTATTAAATAAATTAAAAATGTTTACTATATTAATTTTGAGTGGTGGCTTTAAGACCGATTTCCTTCATGTTGGTTAATAGATCAATTGATTTATTTTTATATTTATTCAAAATATTTTCCGATTTTACCCACTTATTAATTGCTCCTTTTTTTTAAAAAAAGTTAATGATTATTCTGTTTATTGAATTAATTTTCTAATCAGTTTCATCTTAAATTTCAATGATAATGTAGATTAATCGGTGAATATGTGAATGAGTAGTGTAAAACTGACTGTTATAATGACTACTAAAACCATTAGTATTCTCAGGAATAGATTCACAACGCACGCTGTGTGCAAACGAGTCCGTCGTATTAACCGTGCTCAAAAGAATTTCACTAATTTTAAGAGTCTCTTTGAGGTTTAATTTATATATTTATATAAATCTAAATACGTTTACTAATATGATACTAATATGATATACTAATTTTTACTCTCTGAACCCCCTTATTGAATTATTGATGTTTTTTTTCGACCGTAAAGTACTTGCGCATCGTCTGTTTACTTGTGCCAAAATATAGTACGTCAAATGCGCATTAATATACTGAACAATAAAAGGGTGTGAAATAATATACAGACACATTTTTTGTTAAACAAGCATTTACAAATTATTCTATTGTTAAAAATTTAAGATTTAAATAATTTATTATAAATTTGATTATTTGATTAAAAATTAATTTAATAAAAATGTGTTCTTTCAATTAAGCAAATTAATGTTATAGTTAAATACAAAATATATAAGATAAGATAAATAAGATATAATTTCAGTAAAAATTAATTGATAATAGATATAAATAAATTAATAAATACATTAAGCACTAAAAAATATTATTACAATGCAATACTTGGTATATGGTTATGTCCTATTATTTTTAAAAAAATGAAACCTATTTATTTCACCAATGGTGTACTTAAGCCAATATACAAATTTTTTCAGCTCTATTGTTAAATAATATTGATGTGCAAATGATTTATGATCTTTTAACTGGTAAATGCACAAACGATGTATAACCCAAAAATTGAATGATGCGCAAATGTCTTACGAAAAAGGTCAAAATTAACAATGGTAAATGAAAATCGGTGGCTTTTTTCAAACAAGAACATCAATAAACAAAATATAAAAAAGAGTTGTTTGTTGGTTATATGTTTTGAAAAAGGATTTAGTACACATTCAAGTGAATTTTGGTTACAATTACATTTTAATATTACTTTCGTAATAAATTGTGCTGTACCTAGTAAATGTAAACTAAATGTAATATTAACCAAAATTCATTAGTTTTTTTTAAACTTTCTTATACAATATTTCGACTCCTTCCATTTTTTATACACAATGTTACAAAATCCACTAGTTTTATTCGACAAACATTTTTCTAAATTTTTTATTATCAACATTTTATTTCTTATCAAGCCTATTTTTTTAATATTTTTAATTAATTATTTAATAATCAATGAATACATTTTTCATTTCACTTGAATGTGTACTATATCCTTTTTCCTAACATATAATAAATAAATAACCATTTTTTTTATATTTTGTTTATTTATATTTTTATTATATAGAATTTATTATTTTTATATTTTTTTTTTCAATAATTCATTTATGATGGTTTAGGGGAAAAAATTAGTATATCATGTTAAAGTATACGCATTTAATTAGGTTTATTATATAAATTAAGCCACTAAGAGGCTTTAAAAATATTCGCTAACTTATAATTATAATTAGCTGACCCGACAAACGTTGTTTCGTTATATAAATTATTTCTAGAGAATATTTTGCTAGAAAAAAATAACTAATTTAATATAGGTGTGTAAGGATGTGGTATATAAGTGGAAGAGGTATGGAGTGCTGTGAACGGTGACGAAATATAAAAATGAAAAAACATCAAACATTTATTTTTTTAATAATTTATTAAAATTGATTCATTAAAATTATAATCGCTAATTATGACAATATTAGTAAAAATAAATATATATCCCTTAATGCGACATAGTGTACAATATTTTTTGTTATCCCATCTTTCGCCAACACAAACTAGATGGTTCGAGAGCACGCCATGTATAATTGTTCGAGTGAAAAACATGATTTGCTCAAATCTAAGCTACAGGCAGACATCGTTTGGCCTTGAGACTTATTGACAGTCATTGCAAATGCCAATCTAATTGGAAATTGAAGACGTTTAAATTGTATTGGCACATATGTGGGTATAATAGAGATTTGCGGTAATAATATATTTTCACCTCAGAATTTTCCATTTAAAATGATGGCTTCGATAAAATTTTTCATTCATTTTTTACCGACTTATCGCGTGCCATTGTACAACCGTGATTGGTTCAAATTACGAAGCAAAATAACCGGAGATCTAACCTTCAGTTGTAAATTATGCGATGGCATAATGTAAATCTAATGAGTTTAAAACTCTGTTGGATAATTTACAGCTTCAGTAGCATCGCAAACTGTATCAATAGATTTCTATGACACCAAGTCTCCTGGTAACAAATGTTGTATCTTGAGATTCAATTCGTTGACGTCCACATTTTTTGCTATTAAAATTGCTCTTTCTGCCAGCCGCTCTTGATTTGTGTATTTTCTGTGTACATTGGGAAATATCTGGTCAATGAAAGTATCTTGCGAATAAATGACTGTGCAGAAATCGGTCATTAATTTTATACATTTCGTTTTATCTGTAGTAACTTTCCCATTACCAACATCTAACAATTGTTTTGAGAATCTTCCGTACGCAGATTTTTTTTTTGATTGAATCGCAAGTATCTAAATCGTTTGCTCTCTATCTTTACATACATGTCGACCATGAATTTTTGACAAAGCTCACGAAATCGTAGAATAACGTTGACCTGATCGCGTCTAATTATCAACCGATATGCATAATAATTCTTCGAACTATCATTCTTGTTTAGTTTGTCACCTGTTGCGGGATCTTGTTACTTAATATTTATGCAATACCTGTCATTCAATACCAAAAATAAAATTAATAATTTTTAAATAGTTTTTTATAGTTTTTTAATAGTTTAATTTAAAAATTAATTTTCAATTGCACAGTTATCGCTAGGTCAAAAATTATTAAATTACACTACGATTTATTAAACAATAGCACTTTTCCAACATTTTTTTCGTAAAAACATTTTCCTATCAATTACGAACAATTAAAAAAAATATGAGCCAAATCGGCCCAACCGTTCTCAATTGATGAAACGTTATACATTTTTGACTCCATTTTTATATATATATATATATATAGATAATAATAATAATTCTAAATGTTTATTCAAATGAATAAAACGGGCAGATTGTCCAATAGTGCAGGTAAATATATAAGTTAATACAATAAATTAATATAGAAATAGATATAATAACGTAGATTTGTAAAAAAATATTATAGAATGGAATATAAACTTAAATGAATGTAAAGAAAGAAAAAACAAAAAAATATATATATAATAGTTACATATTGAGAACTAAGTATATTCTAATAATAGAGATTAACGGAGTAAAGAAAAAATCAACATTAAGTGCAAGGTTATTGCACAGAGCCATAGATTTAACAATAGGAAAAGTTCTTAAAGTAATTTGTGCTGTGTGATGATAAGTATAATGAGGTAATAATATATTTCCTACATGATTGGAAAAAGCTTAAAACTACGCGTCGCAACGTACAAACATAAATTATGTGCTTTATAGAATAAAATAACTTAATGACATTAAATAAAACTAATTATTATTTATTTTAATTTGCTTAATCGCTGGTCCACGCTAATACACCTAATAAATATAATCGATAGTGCTTTATTTACTATCATCAAGTACCTGAATATAAATATTCAGATAAATTAAAATATTAAAACGATGGTTTAATTATATAAATTTTGGCCAGTTAAAACTTGTGTTTCTTTCATTATGCGGTAGTGTATTTTTCATTTTGTAATTAAGAATAAAATGAAATTTGTTTTGAAAATCACGTATTTTACAAAGTATGAAAACAATTTATTTTACAGAACTATTTGCATTTTTATTAGCTGAATTATCCCAATTAGACTGGACTTAAATGGAATATTTTACTATTTTAGTTTAAAGCAAAAACAAATATTATTAGTTTTAAAAAAAGCGCGATATTCTCGTTTATTCTAATGATATTTATATTTATTCATTTAAAATTTATTGCATTACATAAATCTCGATCAGTAGTTATTAATATCGACATATTAAACAAGATAAAATACTTTTTAGAGGTATCCAAAAAGTGGAAAAATTGATTTTTTTTTGAAAAATGTCTTCTTATTACATATCTAGAGTATTAAATTAACCACTAAATTTCAAGTCCAAACTTTTTGTCATTTTATGTATGTAACGAACTATGGAGTGAGTGATTTTTAAATTAAATTTATATTCGAGTATGTAAATATAAATTAATTCATGATTATATTTCGTTCTACGTAAAAAAAAAATTTCAAACCATATTTAACAGTATAGTTTAAAATCATAATATAATTTTTAGATTAAAATATATTATTAAAAATGAGCAATTTTTAATATCAATAACGAAATTTTATTCCTATAATTATAACACAAGTCAAGTATAATATTTTTATAGGAAAAATTTTCAACTTTGATGATAAATATTGTGGTAATATTCTTCTTCTTTTGACTTATTACACTAATTGCACATTATTGTCTATATACATAACCTAGCGTTGGTGGTATGTGAAATTTGCCCATTGGTATTCGATATGTGTTTACATACCGGGTTTTAACTGTATACCGGTATGTCGGCATATACCAATAAATACCGCTCGTCCGGTATATACCGAATACTTGACAATAATTGCTCGCTCGGTATATACCGTTTGCACAGTAATTACCGCTCGCTCGGAATATATCGTTGCATAAATTATAAACAATAAAAACAGTCTAAACTCAAAATTTGTAATTTAATTAAGTAAATAATTTAATAATTTTTGAATAACAAAAATTATCTTTATATTAGATATAACGAAAAAGTTAAAAGTTAAATTATATTAAAATTTCTTTATTCTTTTTCTTTTTTTGTATTACTTTTTAAAAACAGTTAAATAAAAATTAAGAAAATTGTAATTTAATTGATTAATTGTACAGTAATAACTAATACGTTATTTAAGTATACCTATCACCTAACTACCTATGGTCTCTACTTTGTAGTACTTTGACGTCTACATGAAAAGTTCATAATAAATACTATAGAAGTATAAAATATAATGCCATTTAATAAACGTTAGATTCATTTTGCGCTATCGACTATCCTCTAAATGTAATGTATTTTTATTATACTCCATATGCCCTTGCGGTTTGTTGTGTAAATAGTATAGTAAATTGTCATATTTTTTATTTTTGTCTTTTGATAATAATTACCAATCCACAGTACCGTACATTTGGT
Source organism: Sipha flava (assembly GCF_003268045.1). NCBI lineage: Eukaryota > Metazoa > Arthropoda > Insecta > Hemiptera > Aphididae > Sipha > Sipha flava. The sequence continues at coordinate 1,985,966 of NW_020273045.1, forward strand.
GTATATACTATATCGTATATACCAAATATTCGGTAAATACCGAAAGATCGGTATACCGGTTAGTGTAAGCAGCCGATATTTATAAATACTGGTAGGTCGAAATACCGGTGACTCACCGGTATACCGAAAATACCACCAACTCTAACATAACCTATGTAAAATTATGACACAATCCACTAAAAATTCATAATCAAGCTGAATTTTCCGTCAGGTCTTTAAATAAAAACTTAGATAGGTTAATGTAATTTTACTGCATTCGATAAAAAACGATTCTGAGCGAACGAGGGAATCTTTTTTATTTAATTTTATTCGTTTTTATGGTGATAAATAAAGAGGTTTAAGAACAGCTTAAGAACGATTTATATAAATTGGTAATTTATATAATTATAATTATAATTTATATTTAGGAAATATCATAAAAATTAAAAAAAAATATAAAATAAAAGAAAAAGCTCAAAAGTCACTTAATTGTTTTAAAAATGTTACCATCTCTAGGTAAAAATAATTTGAACAAAGAACCCAAATTTCAAGTTTTTAAAAATGTTTTTAACCGAATTACAGTAAAAAACTCCCGAAATTAAAATGTCTGTAAATAGCTCAAAAATGGCAAAATTGTCTGAACATTAAACCGTAAGGAACCAAATCTAAAATACAACAAAAAAGATCTCTTGTCATTTTTATTTTGAAACAATATTTTTGGTAGAAAACGTCGTCCGTAATTATTTAATATTATAAAACCGTGAAATCGTACATTTTTTCTTCTTTAACAGTTTTTATTCGAGTACCGTTTCGAAAATCGAAAAATGACCTCTCTAAAGTACCAGCTCAAGAACATTACCTTTCAGAAAAGATAGAAAAGATGCTACACTTGATACTTTTGAGAATGTTTAGAGAGAGAAAAAGTGTTTACAGAATAAAAAAGAAAAATAAATAAACATCATTGTAAAACCATTACATTCCTCGCTCCGCTCAGAATCTAAAA
>NW_020273045.1:1987347-2046844 GCF_003268045.1 Sipha flava
ATATATATATATATATATATATATATATATATATATATATATATTATATATATTATTTATTAACACTTTTTATAAAATTTGTCTAATTGATACTTTTATAAAACAGATAAAAGTTTTTTAATTTTCTATTAAGCCAAATGAAAATGTCCAACAAAATGAATTTTAAAAATTAAACATAGCATAATTTTTTTAATTTTTATGAACTTTATTTTAATGATTCCAATGAAAATTTCTGGTCTAAATAAACAAACGATAATTAACCGATAATTTGAATTAGGGGTAGTCTTTTTTAATTTTATTTCAGAAATGTATTTGTCATATAAAATAATATTTATAAGATCTATCAAATATTAAAATATGTATATTTTATGTATATGTATATGGTACTACATACGGTTTTAGAATCGACTCGATAAATAAACCAATTATAGTCTGAAAATAGTAAAAGATTAACATTTGTAATGAAACTAATTTTTCGAAATATTTTTTTGTATCTTTTGGATACTTTTTAATTTATATGAAATATATATTTTTTAATTTCTTTGGTTGTAGTTTTTTTGTATAAATTTGAAGATTACGGGTACTCCTCGGGATAGTTTGGTAGTTTTATTTCGGAATTAAAAATATACCAAGAAGACCGTTGCTGTAAAACTGCAGTTATTATAACAATTTTCTCGGTTGAGTAAAATTATTTGAACAAGATAAAACAAAACAACATAATGAACGTTCTTAAACGTTTTCTTGGGTAAACGTATATTTTTAAAAGTGAAGCGTTGCGTATTTCTTTTTTCTCTCTTTTTTTTTCTTGATAATGGTTACGCGCCTTGGTGGTTTTCCTTTTAGCGAACAAAAGCCGATCCTTTTCCGGACAATAATAATAATAATATCGTTCTAGATATTCAGTGGAGAAAATGCTATATTAAACCAAAATTCCAGCTTTAATCGATTATTTTGTCTTCGAAAACTTGCCATAGTGTGTACACTGTCGTCATCATAACGGTAGTTAGACATCACCAAATACTATGTGTATATATATTAATGTATGTATGTATACCAGGGCGTAACTAGAAATTTTTTTTTCGGGGGAAAGGGGTTGAATAATTTTATTACAACATCATCTAATTGTATTTATTTCACAAGATCATAATTTTGGTTGTAACTAATTTTATAGTTCTAGATAGACTACACTGCACTTAAATTGCATAAAAATATTAAAAAAATGCTTTTTTCTAAGTTTACGACATTTTGGGGAGAGAACATCCAAAACTCATTCCCTAGGAACACCCCTGTATGTATGCATAATACAGTGCAAAGTATCGGGAGATGTGTATTTTTTAATTTAGAGTATTTACTAATAACAGCCAATAGTTATACGAAATCAGTAAAATATATCATTTGTATCGTCAAGTGAAAGTTTATATGCGAATTAAAAATATTTCATAATCTAGATTCTAAAATATAAAGATATTTTCTATAAATTGTTGATATTGTTTTGAATAGTCATATAAAAATTAATTATTTACTAAATTAATTATCCTTATCAAAAAAAGAATCATATTAAATATGCAATATTTCTTAGTACACGAATTGTTATTAAACAAAATGCTATTTATTTGAGTTAAATTAAGTAAAAAATTAAAATTATTTGGACACTCGATCATATTAAAAGTAAGTATGGATACTGTTTTTTTTTTTTCTTTGTTAAGGTAAATCTTCATCAACGATTTTTCTTTTATCAACCTTTAAAGAGTCATGATTAGGTATTTAAAATTATTTACTACGATTTTACTATTTAATGATACGGGGCAAAGGTAACATTTCATTTATTATAAAATCGTTTTTTCTTTTCATTTTAGTTCCATTTAATTTCCGATTTAGATAAAATGGAATGGCTCTTTTTCTTCTTTGATGAAATGTTTCATTCAATGTCTTATTGTATACATTAGATAAACTATTTGAAACTTTCCTCTTGTATTCCAGATTATTTTATACTTTAATCGAAAGTGATTTATTCGCTGCCACAACACTTGCGGTACTTGACTATAGTAACACACCAATTAAATTACTCAAAATACTATTTTTTATTGCCTAATTACCTCAACACCAATACAACTAAACAAGATTTTTTTTGTTAAATCAAAAATTCAAATTATTTCTTCACTCCATTTATATATATATATATATGATATATTTTTTACTCTTTTAAAGCGTCAAAAATTTTTTCAAATTGTTTTCCTAAAAGTAAATGCAAATAGATTCAAACAACATTTTTTATTTTATTAATTAACCCAATATATAATATTTGTTTTATTGTTCAATATTAAAATTAAAATAAAATAAAAAATATTTTATCTCATAATTAGTGAAATTTCTAAACATTTGATAAAAATATTTTCGGTCAATTAAATAAATTATTTAAAATTATTCCAATGTGTAAAAATCGTATTTATTATTTTTAAATGTTCGGTATACTCAATAAACTATATACTTTTTATTTCACGAAAAACGTAACGTTTTTTAATTATTAATATTTAGTTATGAACGTACATTGTACAATAATTTAATGTGTTAATGAAAAAATTCAACATAATATTGAACGCCAATTACAAATATATTTAATAGATTTATATATATATATATATATATATATATATATATATATATATTATTTTAATTGATGAATAATGATTCTTTTGAATTCATTTGATCAGGCAGATGTAGTCTAGTACATATTATATTTGAGGTTTTTGATATTAAATTTTTAATATGTATATATATATATATATTTATACTGATATACAAAATATCTTTATACTATGAATTTATATATTTATTATAAATTAAATTATTTAAATTTAAAGTATAATTGTTTTTCTTATAGTTCAAACTTAATTTTAATTGTTTTGCACGTCTTTCTAATAATTTAATATTTTGTATAACTCATATACGTAGATACGCAATTTACCATGTTACATTAAACATACATTGAACTTCATTCATGCAAGACATTCACAAAGTTTTTCATCAATGTATAATAGATTACCAGTGTCGTGTTAATTTAATATGACTACCCATTTCGATATATCAAATGGAAACCTCTTAATATTATAAACGATGTAATATCCAAGGCGTTGTGCTATCATATATTTTTTATTGAATTCTTACTTATCTGTTAAATAATAAATGAATAAAGTTAACAATGAAAAATTAAACACAAATTAAAAATTAGCAAATTATTAATTAATACTCGTAAATTAATGGATAAATAAATAAATAAACAAATAGTTTATAAATAGAAATGAATAAATAAATATAAAGTATATATATTATATCACGATTTTACTGAATTTTTATACACTTGACTTCGCGGTTACACGAAGAGATATCACGCTCACGTCGGACATCTTAATACTTCGTACCGAATTAGTAGGCCACACGGTGTGTACTGCGTTTGTGTGTATGCGTTAGCGGCAACGTGTATAATCATGACATTTTATATGCCTAGGAATTTTATATGATACCAAACATATTCGGCAATCTATCAAATTATTTAAACGATCTAGGCGTTATGTGAAACGCCAAACAGATAATGTGTTAAATTCTGTACTACTGGGCATTCTTTATTTGTAATTTTCACATTTCAGTGTTCCATAGGGTGTTATGCGAGGATAATCATCGTTTCAGTAACAACAAAATATAGCGTATTGCAGGAGCGGCTTGTACCTATGAAAGACGGAACGTCCAAAACAATTCTAAATGAGTTACTAAACAGTATTTTATATGTAGCAAGAACTCAAATTTTAAACGAAATTAATAATTCAGATTTTTTTTTATCTATTATTGTTGAAGAAACCAGTGAAATTTCAAATAAGTTTCAATCAGCATTAATATTTCGTTATGAAATGAATGGAAAACCCTGTAGAACGTTTTTGGAGATATTTCTACCCTAATGGCCACAAAGCAGTTTCATTAACCCAAACAATTTTGAAGGAAATGAACCCTATACTAGGAAAAACGCCTGAAAAATTGATTGTGCAATCATATGATAGTACTGCAGTCATAAGTGGTCAGCAATCTTAAATTAACGTGAAAATAAAAGAAAAATATCCATACGCTTATTTTAAACGTTGATACGCTCATTAATTAAATTTAACATTAACTCAAGCCTCCTCTCAAAAAAAACAAGTAAAAATATTTTTTTTTCCAATTTGTCTGAGATACCAGTATTTTTTCAAATTCTCCACAAAGAGTAACTGTACCAGATGATATAGTTGGTTCTCGTTTACCAAGAGTAGCAGTTCAAACACGTTAGCATTTTAATATAAAGACAATAAATACAGTATATAAGAATGGAGTTGTGTTAATTTAATGCATAGAGAAAATAATAGATAGTTCTATACAATCTAGTACAATTAATCAAATTACTGGACTTAGACGACTTTTAACCAGGGTTTAAATCAAAATAATATATATTGTTTACCGTTATGGGACATTATAAGCATGTTATAAGCAATTGAGCGTTTAATGTTATAAATAATTTAAACGTTATTTAATTTAAGCATTTAAATTTTATACAAATTTAATTGTTTAAAACATTTTTCGTTAACCGTTATTGACAATTAAAACGTTATGAACAATTTAGCGTTTTACGTTTAGCGTTTTGCGTTATTTAAATTAGTGTATAATTTGAAACGTTTTCAAATGTAGTATTTAGCAATCAATACTACTCGTATGTAAAAAAAACATTTTTTTTTTTTTTAGCTTAACGGTCCATTAAAATAAATAAATATGTAAAATAACATTACATATTTTAAATATTATGTATACGAGTATGAAACGATATTTTCTTTTTGTAATTCTTATAACTCATAATATGCAACAAATATTATTTGTTGTACTAGGTACAACAATAAAATGCACATACCACGTAAAATATGTATTTATTGTAAATTTATAACTAATGTTTCATCAGTGTTCACCGAAATTATTTTTGATGAGGAATGCTATCAGTTTTTCAATCAAGATCGTTTAAGGACTGAGTTAGAAGTGCATTATTCACGTGATGACTCCGTAATTTATCTAGTGTTATTTCTACGTTAAATTATATCATAAATAACAATATGGAAGATACATTTAAAGAAGTAACTAAACTTCTAAAACTCTTGGCATGCATACTAATGATATATTCAGAGGCTGAAAGAAGTTTTTCGACGTGGAAGAGTATTAAGCCGTGTTTGAGAAGTACTATGTGTGAGGATAGACTTAATGCATTGACTGTGTTAAGTGTAGAAATGCACATGATAATTTATATTATACACGATGTAGTATTTTTGCAATACTCGTGTATTATTAATATTTTAAAAAAAAGTTTCGGAACTTTTTTTTTATAATGGGCTAAATCTGACAAATGTAAAACTATCGCTATCGAATAAGTTTTTATCTTATAATTTAAAAGTAAAAAATAATAATTTAAGATAGTTTTTTTTTTTTATTGTATAACCATTTAAATTAATCGTTTTTGTCAAATAATTATTACTTTAAAAAAAAAAAAAAAATTATCAAACTGACATACATTTTTGGCACGAAAAGAAGGTTTTCGTGTTTAAACTAGCTCAACAGAAGTAAAAACATAATTAAGTTACTATAAACTAATCACATACTCGTATTAAAACCTTATAAAGATTATAAAATAAAAATTATATATTTCATCTGAAAAATATTTTTATTTTTTTTTTTGTGATAAATATTAATTATAATAACAATTGAAAATATGTAGCCTTAAAAATAATGCTGACGATACATATTCATGTAGAACTTATGGATTATAGTTTAGACGTAAAAAAATAAATTATTTTTTCACATTAAATTGAATACGAATAATTTTATCAGTCAGAATTCAAATCACCAAGATACAAATAATATATTCACGTCGCCTTTTATCAAATCTCCTTTTTACCTTTCAAAAGTTTTTTTACGCTCCATCACTGATTCTAATAATATCCTATTACCAAATAACTCTACAGACGATAAGCCATTTTCTAAATTTATTTCAGATCTTTTGGCATTAATAAATCCCTTCATTTCCGTTTTAACAACTGTTCTACATAAACAGCTTATTCCAATCCATATTATTTTCCACCCTATTAATTTAAACTGTCACATTTCTTATCACTGAATATGTTATCTGTGACTTTAAAACTATATAATTCCTCAACCCATATTTTATTAATTCTATAATGTTGTTATCTTTATTATTAAATTTCAATGAAGTTATTTTATGATAATGATTAATGTTTACTGATGTTATAATATATATAGTTAGTGATATTTTACATACGATTTAATTGTTGAGCCGTAATAACTTTGTGTTGAAATCTTAATAAAAATAAATATATCAGTAATGCATTTTAAGAATAATTCAATCACCTATTGATCTGAAAAAACAACGAACTTCTACATAAGTAATGTAAATGTTTTCGTAGAAAGCAATTTTTTAATTTGTAATAATGTACACACGCACATAAAAATGTACAATTATTTGTTATACGAAATGTTGCATTTGTATCAAATATATAGGTAGTTGAGTGCTAACGTTTTAACAATGTCTGTTGTAGTAATGCGTTTATATATACGTGTATACATTTTAACCATGCACGCGTTTTCGTTAAGCGATTTGTGCAAAACGAATATGTATAATATAAAGGTATATTAAGCTGTGTCGTTGCAACAAAAAAAATTATGCGCATACGGAAGTAATAATTATTATAACACAAGTCATTAGTGTGTTTCGTACTGTTTGCGAATTATTACGCATCGTTGGTTGGATACGGTTAAGAGTAATCAATTACGAACGAATTAACAATAGTATCTACCCCACTGTTGAGTACATTAGTTCTTATCCACAATACTTATCTACCACTTTTTATAACGTACACACATCCTTTTGCATCCTCGAAGATAATATTTTGCATAACGCATAACAGGAGCGTACCCAAGAATTGTTTATGAGGGGGGGGGGGTTCAAAATGTTTATTTTATCTATTCTCTAATTATAATTATAGTTTAACCCAATACCAAAAAATTACTGTTAATATACTGTTAATGTACTATAGTATGGTTTATACATTTTAGGTATATTATATAATTTATAAAATTTGTATATTGAATATAATGGGAAATTAAAATACACCATATGCTATTATTATATTATTTACTATTAAACCGTTGAGTATGTATAAATTTCAATGGGGGGGTCCGGACACGACCCCCCCTTGGGTACGCCCTTGACGCATTATATCCTAAATACGAAATCGAAGACTTATCGTCGTTTAAAAACGTTCCGTATCACTTCGACGAACTTCACCACCACTCGACCGTACAGCAATAATGCGCCAATCCGACAGCAACCAATACGTGGATTTTGAATAGAACGGAGCGTAATATTTGGTACGGAGGAACTAAGGGCTACAATATCGATTTATACAAGGTTCGTACGTGGTACGCGATTTTTTTCACCAAAGTATTTTTATTCTACGGATCAACAGTTCTAAGAAGAAAAAAATTGTTCTGGACACAGGTGGAGGAAAATGTACTAGTTTATCTGTTATACTTTCATCTTTTGTTTCCGTGACATGTCGAAAAGAGATTTTCGCAAAGGAAAAAAAACGACAAAAAAAAAACAATTAGTTCTTCGTCGTTTGTTTTATGGAATGAAAAACAACAAACTTCTTAATGCAGTGAAATGTAAATGCGCACCGAGGCACTGCAAACCAATTATGAGAATATCTACTCGAGATGTTATATGGCCGAGCACAGGATAAGCGGACGCGGACGTATTATTACGAAGAACTTGAACGATAAAAAGGAAGAAACACAAAGAAGGAATAATAATTTGTCGTTCGGCTTGATATACCGGAGTTTAATATAATTTGTTGAAAAACTGAACAACTGAAATTGACTTTGTTATTTTCACATGCCGTATAACGGCAAAGTGCCGTTAAACATATGTGGTTTAAAACGATACAGAGCGAGGGCGTAGTATTATTATGTACGGCGACTGTATCAAGTTTTAGTGTACACCAATAGAAAATATCTAATAATTCGGTACTAATATATAAGATATTAATTTAATTGTTTACCAACTACTCCGTGGACGAGTTTGTTTACTCGCCGCAGTGTTTGCGTTTTGTATTACATAAAATCGTTAAACAGTAACAATTAAAACAATTGAAATTTCTCCGTGTACTCGAGTACGATGATTTCAGCACAGGTTCTTCGAAAGGTTAGTACGAAAATTACATTATCACTCTCGTACGGTCTTGTATGACGTTATATTTGTAAATTTGTTGCGTTTTACGAACATTTTTTTGAACATCAGCTTTATGTTTTAAATTTATCATAATGACAAAATGTATGAACATTTTACACGGCGAGTAGGTACAGTTTATGTGTGTACATTTTTATTTCAGTATACGATGTCTTTATATTTTTTTATTTTTTCAAATAATTTGCTTAGGAGGCCACTTGGACAATTACGCTCTAAACGACGGAGACATACGAAATCTATGGATTTATACGTATTGAATAATTAAATACCAATAGACGAATATTACTCAGTGGTTTATCTCATTATTGAAAGTACCTACGAAATTATATAATGCTGGTTACTATTTCGATATATGTCCATATTAAATAATGTAAATTTACCCAGAAAAATAAATCACATGATATCTAAATAATTTGTGCTTTCCAGTTCGTATTTTCGTGAGTTATTTTGGTTAATAATAATAAATCATTATTTTTAAAACAATACAATAGGTACATTTTTTTTATTATTTTCTTCGAATGGAAAATTATATAAATACACACACATTTATAGGTAAATACGTGTACGTTAAAAATTAAAGTTTGTTTGTTAAATATGATTTGCTCTGATACTATTAAGTAAGAATACGTAGTCGTAACGTGCATAATATGCACATGATATATGTATATATACTTAATACATGTAATGACTTTTATAATTTTGCAATATAATACAGTTTTTAAGTAATATGTACATTATTATTTATTTATTTATTTATTTTTTTATTTTTTCAGTAAATTTTGATCATTTTGAAATTCTGCGGGCAATTGGTAAAGGCAGTTTTGGTAAGGTGAGTAAAAACCATATTTAGTTTAAGCTTATTTCATTGAGATGAAATCGATTTATTACGACTTTTTACTTTTATGATTTATAATATTATTATTTAACATTAAAATTCAAAATTGCTTTAAATTGCCGATTGCAAACTATTCTTCATATTTGATTCTTTAAATATAAATCGAATATAAACTAAAATATGCTTTTTTAAGTAAATTTTCAAATGACACAATTTTTATTTTTCTACTCGACTTGAGATTCCTATTATTCATAAACATCATTAAATCATGAAAATGGTACGTTTGAGAAAATTAGAAAACATTTCCCAAGAACTACGGTTCATTATCACATTAAACAATTTTATGAATTCGTAGGTTTGATTTTTACACACATCCTCAACTATTCATTGAAATTGTTTAAGTTTTATACTTAATTAAAAAATACTCATATTTAGCTAAAAAGAAACTAAAATATACATGATTTTTATTTTAAGTTTTTTTTATTTATTATTATAAATCATTATAAGAATTGTAATATTATAAATTTATTATTTTTTTTAAATGTACTACAGTGGTTTTATTACATTATTACATTATTAGTGACAAAATGGTTTTTTTTTAAATTTTTTCAAACTTGTAGCTGCGTCTGTCATCCGAAAGTACATTTTTGTGGTGTGAGAATCTATTGATGTATTGTATATATTGGAGTATATATGAAGAATGCAAGATCTTCAACCTTCAAATCTTTTCCTACTCCTTCCATGGTATTTACTTCACCGGAATTTATTTTCAAAATCTGTACCAAAGTTTTAAATCCAACATTTTTTTTAATTACGTACTGATATTTTTTATGAATTTCTTTTTCTACTATTTTTAAATAAAAAGCCATAAAAGAAACATTGATTGATCAAATGGTTATATATTGTGGAATAATTTGCTTTATCTAACTTTTCGAAGATCAATAAAAATAATTTACCTGGTGAATTTTTATCAAAAATACCAATAATCACATTTACAACATATCGGTCTTCGCAATATGTTGTTTCATTTATAGAAACAAATATTTTTTTGCTAATTACATTATTCCTAATATTTTTTATTATTTCTTTATAGCAATCGGTTAAATATTTTTTTGCGTAATGTTGACTCGTATTACGAATTATTGTATTTTTTACTTTGTGGAAAGGAACATTGGCTTTTAAAAACACTATGCGCATACCAATGTAATATCATGATTTTTTACCATCCACATTGGAAAATAGATGTTGTGACTGAGTTTGCTTCTGTCGATCAGCTGTACGAATATATTTTGCCATCTTTAAATGTTGTTCGACGGTAAAACGACGTTCACATCTGACTTTAGCTTCACATACCTTACAATATATTACCAAGCCATCCGTAGTAAAAAAAATCATTTCCAAACTCGTTTACAAAACTTTTAAAACAAATTGAACAAGATGACTTAGATTTAGGTATTTTAAAATAAAATTGAAGCTGACCACGGATAAATATACTCGTTACGACTGACTTTTAAGACGGAAACACGGCGATGAAAGTCGTATTAATACATCGTCTGGTCTTCGCCACATACGCATGGCACGAACTGAATACAAAATGAATACGTTATCTAATATTGTTATAAATATTAGGGACAAATAAAATTTAAAAATATTATATGGATAGGTAAGTGATACAATTATAAATAATACTGATAAATTGTATAGTTGTGAGTTTGTTAATTTAAATTGTTTTTAAAAAATTCAAAAATGTAATGAAATATGCATTTATATTCATAAAATCCCAAAATATGCATTTAAAATGAAAAACCATTAGATATGCAAAAATATACAAATTAAAAAAACAACATTATTTGATTCAGTAGAACATGAATAAAATTTGTGTCCAGGTCAGCATTAAATTGGATAAATAAAAAAAATATGCAATTGCATACACATCCGAGCACTAGTTGTAATCATTGACATTCAAAATAAAAAAATTAACTGCGTAAATGTAGTTTATTATATTATAAAAATTGTACATTAAAATGATTTACTCAAAAAGAATAAAATTTTATTAAAATTCCAATGAATGCTATTATGCATAATAATACTTTTATGTATTAATAATGTATTAGTTTACCAATACCTATTGTATTATAAATTAAGACATGCGTATTGTTTTACACAAATCAATATTTATTTTTGGTAAAGTTATTTATTGTATATTTAATGTTTTTTTGGGGTTTTGTTATACAAAACAAAATACCGTAATAAATATTACAATGAAATCTCTCTTAACGAATACCTCTAAATAGTTTACATGTTTTGGGGAACGGGGAGATTTTCACTAATTTTTTATTGGAAAATCTCTAAATATCGAACGTTTTTATGGAATTTTAATTTTTGATTTTAATCATTTCTATTGTAAATTTAGAAAAATAATTGTGGAATGTCTTGATAAAATTCTACACTTGTAAATTGTATTTTATTGATATTACCCATTATGTATTATTAAACTGTTATACATTATCTTATCCGTCCAGTAATGGAAATTTTATGACGTTGATGTTGGAAGTCTACAAATAGCATTGGCAGCAGGGAAGGGTTTATGTAAAAAAATTTCTTCTATCGAAATATAGAAATTATTTTCTAGCACAAGGAATTAGAAAATGTACTAACTTACGAAATGACTTCGCGTCAAACTACGAAACAATCTAAAGTAACTGATTTTTTTAATATATGTTTTAATTTTTATATAATAATAATTAATATAAGAAATATTATAAGATTATCGTCGTAAATACAAAAAGCATGGTCAAAAAAAGTTGAAAACGCCTTATACCTAATAGTTCAATTATTAATTTAATATCATATGTACTCAACTTAATAATAGTTTTAAAAAATTATTGTACAATAAATATTTAGTTACAAAATAACTTGTTTGATTTATCAAACTTTGCTATGAAATAATTTTTAACTTATTAATAAAATAAAATAATCACTATGTTATATTTGGAACTTTCTGGTGGTAAAAGAGTTATTTAATAAAATATTTCATAAATCCTACTGCAAAAACAAAATTATTGGTCTAATGCAAATTTTATTTATTACTTTATTTTTAGGAAATTATACTTAAAATTTTTTTATATAAAAGACTTAGCTGTATTTTCAACCATACGTCAAATATATTAGAATAATGTTCCAAATAAAAAAAAAATCTGATTATTTAACAAAATTATCGAAAATTTAAGGATTTACAAGAAATAGTTAAAGGATATTTTTTAGAGGTAATAAAAGTTGTACAATTAAAATTATATTTATTTTTATGTGGATTTAATATTTAATAATTTTTAATAAATATTAATTGAATTTGAAAAACCAACAATCTACTCTCATCAGTCATTTTCAACCCTTTTGCGGCACGTTGAAGGGGGTGAGATATCATCAAAAAATTTAACCTAAATTATTTTCTTATACTAATGAACAGAAGGGAAGGCTGCTTGAAAAGAAGCATTTAATTAGTTTTTTCTTCACCTATATGCTTACCTATATATATTACCTATGTGGTCCCTAATATATATAAATATATATATATATAAAACTGGTATATAATATAATATATCATATATACAACACTAACGTCTAGAACTATTGCATTTTTTAATAGCCAATTTAAATTAATTAAATTGAAATTTTTTTTTTTTAAAATATGTTAAAAAAAATTTCATGTAAATATGATAATGTAATTAATATGTGCAAATATAGTTAAACCTCTACATACTCTAATTACTTTTGATTTTTCCTAATGTTGCAAATAGCATTTAAATAATAAAACTGTCTAAACTAATAAATCACAAATGAAATATGAAATTATTTCGTTATTGTTTAACTGTGTAAGACATTTAAATTAACTGGAAATCGAGTTTATGAATATTCCAACAACAATTCTTGAATGTTTATAAATAAATAATAATATACCAGAGATATTATTTTATCTAAATTGTATTTTGAAAGTTTTACATTGAAGTTATATTGTTATTTGGTGCTCATTATATATTTTTTTTTCTATACTATTAATAAATAAATTATATTATTTAAAATTAAATCATATATTCTCAATATCCATAGAATATAATTTTCAATTTACACTAAATTTCGTATACAGTAAACTATATTACATTGATTAGTTTTGTAATGACCAAATAATACACCAAATGATGGAATTCGAATTTTTAATATATACTTATTTATTATTTTTTTTCGACTTGTTTCGTTAAATTATTTAGGTATCGCAATTAAATAAATACGATTTGTTTTTAAAAAAAAGATCATTATACGGAGAATATTTCATGTCATATGAACTTTTGGCTAATAAATATAGAGTAAAAGTGTTCCAATTTAAAGTTTTATCTTTAATTAAAATCCAATACAGTTTTTAGTAGTTACTTAACACAATTAAATCGAACACGTAAGCAATTAGTATGATTATTTTTAATACATTTTATATGAACGATTTAAACTTCAAGAATCATATACTGGGGCTGGTTAACCTTGCTTAAAATTTAAACAAAATCCTTAAAATGCCAGTACTCCACCAATGATGGTACATCTACGAGGAACTCTAACTGGCTTTCGCTAGAATATTGATCGTGGCCCGTAATATGTCAGTACTAGATCAGCACTAAGCTACCAGTGCTGGTTTTCTAGTACTGGTGTAGTACTGGATAAAATTATGGCCAGTACTGTATCCGTAATGGTCAGCCAACTGCTACAGTATTGAGCCTTTTGTGAGTGTCGGTAAAACTCATAATTTTCCGATTGGAAGTAATATACCTAGGCATGTACATCATAGTGTCACAATAGTTTTCCGTATGATCACATGTGATTTATTATAGAGGTAATGATCAGGGCTGGGCAAGTTAACGACTTTTTTAACTTGTTAAGTTATTTTAAAATAATAAAGTTAAGTCAAATTAAAAGTTCCTTTTATTTTTTTCGTTAACTCGTTAAGTTAAAAGTTAGCTTTGAAAAAAAAAGTAATTTAACTTAGTTTAAAGTTAAAATTTTCTAATTTGCAAAAATAAAAAATTGCACACATAATATTAGTTTTTTTACGTTCAAGAAAATTACTGGGGAAATTAAAAACGATACATAAAAGTAATAACTAGCTATGAAAAAAACCAAAAATCAAAAATAATAAACTTTCACAGAAATATAATAAGCTAATAAAGTAATAAACTAATAATAATATATAATTAATTCTAACGAGATGTGAACAGAACACATGCTAGTTGAATAATGAAATAAAATTGGAAATTATACCACAGTTGTTTTGTTATTAATCTTCCATCGACATTAGCTCTTATGGTATTTACTATTTTCACAGAATATTCATCGGATTTCCATGGGTTTGTATTGTTAATACAAATATAATGATAAAATATAACCCATATAATGACTATTAAAGTTATTTTTCATATTATTTTCGTCTACAGGAAATTCATATTAAAATAGTAAATTATAAATATACCAAGAACCTCATTTAATAATTTGCATTATTCTTTACACTAAAATTAACTTATTTAGCTACTTTTAA
This sequence comes from Sipha flava, assembly GCF_003268045.1. Classification (NCBI taxonomy): domain Eukaryota; kingdom Metazoa; phylum Arthropoda; class Insecta; order Hemiptera; family Aphididae; genus Sipha; species Sipha flava. Next base: position 2,002,084 of record NW_020273045.1, read on the forward strand.
ATAAAATTAACGTTTTAACTTAATTTTAACTTTTAACTCGTTAATGCTCAGCCTTGGTAATGATTATGAAGTTTTAACGTTTTCAACACTGATCATACTTGGTTTTCGAATTTTTAAGTTCGCATTTCTCACCGTAACGTACATAAATCAATACCCGTAGAAAACATTTATATTATTATCTGTCCTAAAGTGTAGTTATTAGGTGTAACGTATAGATATTATGCGTATATTATAAATCACCAACTGATTCATTTTATGAAAACTCCATAATTTCAACCTCACACATAACTAATATAATTACTTATTAATTAATAAATTCAATTATTTTCCCTTGCACTTGAATATTTCTATTTTAAAGGATTTGTTATAATAGATCAATCTTTCCGCTTCGATTTTTACACACCCAAATATTCCACATTGTCCTTATTATGTATTAGGCATATATTTTTTATTCTAATTTATAGAAAGTTATTCAACATTAAAATAGTTTTTCATAACGTAAAAAATGTATATACATCTGTAATACATATATATATATATATATATATTTATACGTAAAAAGAAGGGTTGGTTATGGGTCACCTTTAAGTGTCTCTTTTATCTGAAAATTGTATGCAAAATTGTGAAGCCAATAATATTATTAACAATAAAATACACCATCCATATATAAAACATATTTCAGATATGTTTGTGACACTTTCGTTTTATTTAGAGTTTTAAATAAATAAACAGAAAATTTAGTTAACTACTTAAACAAAATAATAAAATAATTAAATTTACACTAGAAATAAAAATAAATAATAAATACAATTTCTTACATCTAAAAATTTTCATAACAATGAAAAAAATTTAACTTATTATTCAGAGTAAACATACACAGATGCATACTATAATATCACATGGTTCTAACCACCCTTATTCTTAAAAAATACCATTTTTTAATTCAATATTTTATTGGCTTGAACGTATTCCATTAAATAAACGTAATAATCAATATTATCAATATTATCCAAAATATAGCTCATAAAAATTTCAATTAAAATACCATTAAAAAAAAACCCATTAAAAAGTTACACAACTCACTAAATAATACTGTTAACTATTGTACAATCAAATATCAAAATAATATGTCTAACGAATTCTTTAAAAATTTAAACAATGTTACTGATAATGTAAAAATCGCTTTTAAACCAATTTTAATTTAATCAAATATACAAATAATAGAACCTACAAATAACTTCACAAAAAATCACCCTTCTTTTTAAAAATGCTAATATATATATATAAATTTAAATGTAATTGTAATACGTTTTATAATATTAAGACAAATATAAATTATAAAACACGATATAAAGAATACATTTCTGAAGTAAAATTAAAAATGATTTTGCCTTATTCAAATTTTGCTAAAAATGTTTTAGAAAATAATTATAATGTACATTTTAATAATAATACAGGTTTAAAACTATTAAATACTTAAAATGGCAATTAGATTAATTCAGTTTTAGAAGATTTACACGTATACAATAAAATTAAAATAAATAATTTTAGTAACAACCGATTCTACAAATAATATCTGATATTAATTTAAGAAAATAAATCAAATTAAATATATCAATATATTTTTGATAGTAAAAAATAATAATTAAAGTATTTATATTTCTTAGCATATCTATGTTTTTAATAAGAACTCATTTTAATTAATCTGTCCTGTTAAAATAAATTATATCTATGTAACAGGACCATTTTTTCTCAATGTATTGTTTCCCTTATTTTTGATAGTCAGTCTCAATCTTTTGACTTTTAGTAATTTATTCGACGACTAATTTTCAGTTCGAAACCGGTCACACGATGTCCACGTTTTAATACATTAGGCTAAAAATCTTATTTACTTAATTATTTCTACGTATAAACTGTATTTAATTAAGAGTGTAAAACATTTACTGTTTTTTTGTATTTCATTGTTGAAATACGTATTTGATCGACGAGTACACAGTAACTAAATCCATTCGTAAGCAATTTTGTTTAAGAACATTTAATCGTACACATACATTTGTTTCTGAAATAGTTTGCAAAGCCATTGCAGACAGTAATAATCATTTCCGACTCTGGGAATATTAATTTTTTCCTCGTACTCCCCAGAAATTATTTTGCTCGTGATTACTAACCGCATGTTCATCGAATATGTGACAAGTACTCGTATAACTTCTCTGAAAACAGATTTCATGATAAGCTTTGGGCTAATTAAAATAAATCCTGCGTTGTATGACTCGCTTTTAGTCACACATAAACATATCAAAGAGGACATCTCATATTATTACTACGTGACGTATAGCATTTGTATCAATTAAATACGAGCCGTCTGCGTAACGCTTACAGTAAGTGAAGTTCACTAACAATACAACCCGCGATTTAAATAACAAATGATCAATACAAAAAAAGCGAGAATAAAAACATCGAAAGCTGTACCGTAAATAATAATCATGTTTGTACAAATAGGAAGCTTTATTTTCTTAGTACAAGTATTTTTTGTCGCAATTATTTTCAGACATACGCATTATATATTTAGTATTTGTAGTGTTTTAGATGGATTTGAACGATTACGTTTAAAATATCGAATACTAATGTAAATTTATTAATTAGATGATTTTATTATGACGATTGTTTTCACTTGCATAGGAAACGCTTGGGAATAATTTATAAATCAAAAATGTTAAAATTTTTATACGATTTAAACAGTTCATATTTGATTACGTATCTCACAGTGATTTATAAAATGGTAAATTTATATCTTATTTGATTTGTATAGTTTTTAAAAATTGGACTTTTATAAATGAATCAATATAATATAACTTACATATGTTGAACAATAAAAAGAAGTGAGAGTCAACGGTGGGAGGTGGTGCAGGGATGGATGAATAACATGACTGTACTTGTCTTTTAAAAACTTAAAATCAATTGTTTCCGAAAAATAAATACAGAGTGAAAGAGGTCGAGCGTATCAGTTTATATTTCTGGAGATAATTGATATTTAAAAAGAACTACATTTCTTAAAAAGGTAAGTTGAACTTCCACAAAAAAAAAAAAAAAAAAAAAAAGGCATCTGAAATTCGCGAAAAACCAAAATTTCAAGTTTTTATAAACAATTCAAATTCAATTAAAATAATTCAAAACTTTGAAATGTTTTTAATAAATAACTAAAATTGTATAATAAAATTCGTTGGAACATCCGACTTCGTCAACATTTTATTTTTAAAAGCTTATAAAACTTTTTCACGAGTTTCTAGATTGAAAATCATTTAGTACATATTGAACATGTTTTGAATTATAGACAGTAAATCATGAAGCAGGTTTTTGTGATTCTTATCGTTTCGTTTAATGTATTATTTAAACGCTCATAATGATAAATATAAAATTAGTCTCAAGTTTTTTTATTTATCAGTAATAGATATATTCGAGGAATTTGATATTACATTATGAAGACTTTAAGAAAATTAAAATTATTTTATCGATATTTCTGAAAAAAAAAAAAAACTAAGAAAACATGACATTTTTAACATTTTATATTAAGACAAAAATATCTTTTGGAAATCGTACTATCTATAGTGAACGGTGATAAAGATATTCAATAAAAATTCACTAAAATTTCAATTCTCTACTGTAATTATTTTTTGAGTTACGATGAGGATAAAAATTCGATTTTTTCGGAAACCGGTATGCTCTGTATTTTGTGTTTTTTTTTTCTTACAGCTTTTTCTTGGGTTTTCGCAGCTATAAAACAACATTTTTGGAACAATCGTAAAATTACTCTCCTTCAAATAACCATCTATGAATCATTTCCTATAATTTAATTCTTGTTTGATGATGAATGGAATACTTATTCTAGTTGAAATCGAATATAATCATAAACAAAAAAATAATACAAATTTTGGTAATAAAAATATTCAGAATTTAAAATATTAATTTATGTACATTGCAAAAATGTACTAAAAACTTGTTTCAACCTGTTTCTTTTATTATTTTCTAGGTATGCATAGTGGAGAAAAAAGATTCACGACAGATGTACGCAATGAAATACATGCAGAAGAGTCGTTGCATTGAAAGGGATGCCTTAAAGAACGTATTAAGGGAAATGGAAATACTGACTACACTTGAACATCCATTTTTAGTAAATTTATGGTTTTCGTTCCAAGGTACTTTTATTTAATTTGATCATCAAAACTTAAGCGAAGACTAAACTATTAAATACATTGATATTATGATTATATGATTCCATGATTCCTATGATTCCATAACTGAAGACCGAATTCCGTCCCGGAGGCGGAGCAACTATGTCTGAATTCCGTCCTACTACCTGTAACTATGGTATATTTGGCAGTAATATTTTCCTTCGCATTTTCTCCAGGCTTTAGGACTGGCAGCTTTGCTGGCATGTTTAAAAATGTAAAATCCGGCAAAACAGCCTTATTTATTTATTATTAATATACGGAGCAAAAAAAAACTCCATTTACAGTATATGCCATTTATGTATAAATATGACGGTCATATAAGTATTTTAATAAATTTAAGAGTATAAGTATAATACATGTTATGTGTAATTAGTATTTAAATTATTTATTTTTTTTTTAATTATTATTTTTTATATTTGAAATAGGCTGGTAAAAACTTAGACGACACCTGATACACAAACTGGTGTCGATCTATGTTTCGACTTTTCCAAAGCATCATTTAAAAAATGTTCTCTCTCCAATGTTATTTTTGATTTTGGCAATGTACTCCGCATTTTGATATAAATTAATTAACACAAAAAAACGATACGCATGATGTCAGGTGAAGCCTCTTGAAGTTCTATAAAAATTGAACTTATATTAATACCGTCCAAAACTAGTCCGGACGGAATTCGGTCATTTTCAGCAACCCGGGATGGAATTCGGCGATTGCCGATTAGTCAAGGAAGATTTGTTGTAAAAATATTTCAAAAAATGTCAAAAAAAATTTAAAATCATTATTATGGAAAAATAATCAAAGTTAGAATTAACAATTAATAATACTCGTATTCATATTTAACAAAATCTTTATAAAATACAAATACACATTAATATATTTTTAGTTAAATATTTACTTGAACTCTAATCTGAATTTATTTTTGAAAAATTTTCTTGTACCCATGAAAATTATAAAAATGAATATAACGCATTGAGTTCCATTATCTAGGTCAGTTAATTAGATCAAGTATTTTATTATTATAATAATTATTAAAAACATTTTTTGCTCTTTAGTTTTTAAGTGTTATTAAAATTTTAAAAATATATTGGAATATTACTTATTTCATTTAAATAATAATATTATATTAAAGAAATTTAAAACTTTGGATAAACTCTAGTTTAAAGAAAGGAATAATAATAAGAGAAATAACTTTCTGAACAAACAAAAATGATAAATTTATTTAACCATCAACAATGTTCCTTACGTTCCATCACATTTCCATGAAAGCCATTTACGTCATTAACTAACGTTTATGTCTAATTTTTTCAATCCCTCCAATTATAGGACGTTTATAAGCACATATAAAAACATCTATTTTAGAATATAAATAATTATATCAATGTTTAATTAATCGATGAATAATCATGCCACTTATGACAATATTTAGAAACATCGATTATGAAAATGTATCGCTTAAGCCCTTTTTAATTTTCTTACCATCGATAGTATTTATCTGTCTATCTATCTAGCTATATTATTGTGATTACTGAGAAAAATGGCTAGGTAAATAAATATTCATTTGAAAGTTTTCAAATAACAATAATATGAATAATTAAAAATAAATAAAACTCAGAATAAAATAAACAGTATACATAATAATAAGAAAAATATCGGAACAACACGTTAATTTTTTATATTTTTTTAAATCTCATTGAAAACCGCAAAAAAATCGTTTGCATTGTTTGTTTTAATACGTGCGATTTTCAGTGAATTGTCAATACAGCCAGTTATAAGCTTATAGGCATTTGGTGTCCGAAAAAATTATTTTAATTACGTATGTTGTTATTTAAAATACAATTCACTTAAACATAATCAACTAAATAAATAATCCACTTATTATATGAATAAAGAACATCATTTTCTAATATTTGTACTGTTATCGATGTACATTACAAAATACTTAAGTGAAATATTATATAAATAATTAAATAAATATTACATTAAAGAGACATTTAGTATTAGGCTATTTTATACTATGAAAATATATTGAAAGTAGAGGATAATAGTGTATGTATACCGATTTTATTTAACCCTATAAATTAACTGAAATTAATAATTTTTGATTAATTGACGGAAAGCAAAATTAAAGCTGCCTTTGTTAGGCTACTTGTTAATTGAAACGTAAAATTCATTTATTGTATTTTATGTATATTAAAAATATCGTACAATGTGTTGTTAACTTAATAGGGTACTGAAATTATAATATTTTAATAATTTGGGACTTTTTTTTTCAAATGGAAAAAGTATTTTAAATCACTTCAAATATATAAGGTCTTTAACAGTATTCGAATATTTGTACACAATATAAAAATCAATATAAAAGTATAACATATTAAACCGTTGTTTTATATCAAAATAGCTATTGAAATGGATGGACTTTTTATTTTTTATTTACACTTCGTTTAATATAAATGAGATTACCGTGTTTTTCCAGACGAAGAAGATCTATTTATGGTGTCAGACCTGCTATTAGGAGGTGACTTGAGGTACCATTTGGGTCAAGACGTTCAGTTTAACGAAAACTCGATCAAACTGTTTGCATGCGAAATTGGGTCTGCGTTGGAATATTTGCAAAGCGAGCACATTGTTCACAGGTAGGTACGCGCACATTATATTCTACATGCGCATTGTACGATTTGAAAAAAAAAAATCAAACGAACCACGTTTTTGCTATTAAGTTCATTTAGAGATTGGGTTGATTCGTTTTTATTTTATTTTAAAATCTGATAAAAAAAAAGGTCATGTTTTTTAACACAAAACCGCAATGTGTAGGTAGGTCATAACTGTGTACTCCGAAAATCAAAGGACGAAAAATAACGAAATAATCAAAAAAGCCATTATAATAATAACGGGTGTGCTCTCAACACGCAGAAACGTAGTCGCCAATCAAGTATTTCAATATGATCAGAATTGAAAAAAATTAATATTACACCTCGCGCGGACAGTAAAATTTCACCGCGATACGGTATCCTTTCCGAGTGCTTATCATGTCCCTCTCGTGCTGAACATGCCACTACCATTAATATATACGTGCGTGTACGTATAATAATGTATCATGACTACCGCCTGTCACGTTTCGCGAGAGCACACGAAACATATTAATATAAATGTACCTAAGTATGCTGCGACAACATTATGCAGTTCGCATCAAACGGGAGATGTACCATGAATTTTTTTTCCCTCTATCGGGGTCCCCTTCCCCGACTTTCTCTCTCTATCTGTCTCTCGTCTACCTTACTCCGTCGCAGCTACATAAGTTCCCATTGTTTGAGTTTCTCGGTCATTAACTTTGAACACAACCCCTTTAGCAGTAGTACAGTTATAATCTCGCAGTGTATCTCGTTATGAACGTGTGTGCGTGCGTGCGTGTGTGCTATACATTAAGCGTATCATATGTGAGGGCTCCAATACCATTTGGACGTTTCGCTGTACATTCGTCCGAATAAACCATACACACATAAATAGTGTACGCGTTATGTTATGCGTATATACGTGTCTTCCGTTGATGTGTACGTATACGCTCCGGCCGCAGGGTCCGACGTCGGGTCGGAAACACATTTCCGGTGGCCGACGTGGTTAGGCATACATTTCTGTATAGTTACGCGGCGTCCAACCCATTGTACAACGGCTCGGGACACCATCGCGTATCCTGCGACTGCTTATGACTTGGAAAAATAAAAATAATATATGTCTCGCTCGTTCGAATGAAACAATAATAACCTATATGAACGACTTGTACGATGACCTAATGACGACTGAGACGTCGTGTCGGGTAAAAAAGTTGCACAACCATATGGAAAATTTCAAAGTTTTCCAAAGGTTTTTAGTACAAGCCATCGATAAAAAAAATCCGTATATAATTACGAATGGATCGAGTGTCAACCATCGCATAGGTGACCAACTCACAAGTTTTCGACCGCACGAATAGGCGTTAAAACCGTTGGTGGATTATCTAATCGTTTTATGATGACACACTTGCGGCTCGTGTTGTATGCCAATGAAAATATAAAACTCTAAATGGATAATCGTAAATAAGATTTCGGTAAAAAATAAATCAAACACATATTGGATATGTGTTATATTTCGTACATTATTCGGCACCAATAGGTATTTAACGAAGGTCGACTAATCAAAAAAATGTACAAGCCGAATACGAAATCTCGTCAAACATTATACTAAATAATAATTAGTGAGAACCAGTTGTAATAACTTAATTTGTTTTGTTTTGCTTCATTTGACTAAATGGTGAATAATTAGATACAATATTGTACAAGAACAAATCCGTAAATAAGATTTCGAAATACCATCGACCTCAGTTTGATGTTGAACTACTTGAACCCTATAATATGCTATCATAGTTTCACTAACATTTTCTTACTCCGTCTTTTTATCAAATCATACAGCAGTTGTTAATGTATATATTCTTATCTACTATGTTATTAAAAGTACAAAAAGTACCCATGAAATAATTACTACTTACCATTATCATCAATTTAGAAATAAAATTTTTTTCAAATATTATTTTCAGTGTTATAATAGTATACGAATTTGCCCTGAATTCCTCTTATGCTATTAGGAAACAAGTAATAACTTTTTCACTTATTTTTACTCGCATAATGCAGTTTCCTCGAAAAAAAATCTCCAACATTTTGTTCATGCGATAAGATTTATGTATCATATAGTGAGCTCTTTGGTGACCGCTAATATAATCATTATATAGCAATCATTTATCGTCAACGAATTGAAAAACACGTGATTTATCCGTTTTGATTTTTTTCTTTTTTCATGCTATCTATCCATTCCTCACAGGGACATAAAACCGGAAAACATACTGCTAGACGAAGAAGGTAAGAGGGTATATTTGATTTACAGAGGTGATAGCCCGTAAGTATACACACATATATATATATATATATATATATATATATACAATATGATGTACATTAATGTGCAAAGGAAGGTCGTCCTACAACCGTACTTACACTAAAAGCAAACATTTTCCCAAAGTATTAATTTTTCTCCGAACACTGCGTACGTGAGTTTGTGACCCTCCATGAAACCGAATGGTATTGTGAAAACTTGAAATGAAATATTTCTAACTGACATTTTATCGTTGTTCAATTCGACGTTTGGTCAATTAGGACTACCTACGTGCGAAAATCTCGTATCGGTATTTTTTCTAACTCTTAAATTTCTTCTGCGAAACATACAGAGTTAATACAGATTATAATTCACCACGCTATTGATGTAATAATTATTTCTCACCCGGATGCTACGACAAAATCTTCTATTCATAAATCAACATATTACTACACACAATACTACGGTAATAAATTATTTTTATTTTTCCACATAATTGCATTTAATTATGCACAATCCGTAATTCGTATAAGTGAACAATCGTCAACTCTACGTACAATATATTCAAACACTTCATACTAGTTCGTGAAATTTGAAAAACTTTCGCTAAAATGATATGTAATATTTTTTCTGAGCAGTGAATTTATAAACAAGTATAAAAATAATTTGATGAGCTAAATATACAATGCTTTAAAAACTATTATATTATTAGTCGAATAAACCATTTGACCGTAGTATATGCACGTTATTACCTATATTGTTGTAATAACGTTTAAACATTTCAAAATTAAAATAAAATTAAAAAAAAATATTGGTAAGAAATTTTCAGCGATCATAAATCAAAACCGTTACAATACTTTTATAAGCTTATTAGTTAACATATTTGTACGTTTAATATTTTTGTTTTTAATACATAGGTCATGCACACATAACTGACTTCAATATAGCAGCTACACTACGTGATAAAAAACTAGCATCATCGTTATCCGGCACCAAACCTTATATAGGTATTTATAATTGATGCATTTTAAATATTTAACAGTTTTAGCATGTCGTAGTAAAAAATATAGGAGGTCAATATTTATATATTTACATTCGGAAATTATTATCCGTTTGTATTTAGATATTTTAGTACTAAGAAATATCAATAACAATGCATCCAGGACACGGAAAGTATAGGACACATTAAAATAATAATTTGTCATGAAAAGAAATATTATACACATATTGTGTGTTATATATACACATTCTTAGTTAGTTTTGAAATGGTTGAAAGCAATGTCATACCTTGAGTCCACTTAAAAAAACATTATATTTTTGACTTACGATTGCATTTCATGAAAAATTTAAATATCAATTTTAATTTTAAAATGAAATAAATTATTGTTTGCACACTAATGTTGTTAACTATGTATACTCATTTATATGTAAATCCAAAGTAGTTAGTTGATTATTTTTTTTATTTGATGGCTATTCGTATACACCTAAAATATACATTAGACTAAGTTGTATAAGTTCTAATACAACGTTGATAAATTAAACCAATTGTATGTACTATTTAATTTAAAGTGACGAAAAGAGTGCAGTGTTAATATTGAATAGGTACCAGAATATACAGGGTTAATATATAAACATTTAATCCGTTGTTAAACATCAAACCGATACGATTTTATGCAAGAATTCGATTTTTATGTTAAGTTTTTTCAAATTATAAGAGAACACTCGGGTCCAGAATAGGGGTTGGATCAAATTTTTAAATAAATTTTAGTTAGGCCTCTTCGGCTTGTATAGTGATATAGGAATATCGAAAAACGAAGGTTACAGTAATATAAGAGAATAAATAGTAACAAAACGTATTTTTTGAATAATTTAAGGACATGAGCATGTAATATTATGGTCCTGAATAGAAAATAGTTTGTTTAAATCATTCAAATCTAATGGAAAATTGGTTTTCTATTGATCCGTTCTCGTTGATCTTTTGGTCCAGATCGTATAAAGAAAATAACGCATGGTTAAAATTGAAACCGGGTTTTTCGATTTCTTACTTCAGTTGAGTTATCCATTGGTGTTGAAATTTATTTTTGTTTTGATAGTAAAAATAATCGTATTTGAAAAATAATTCATACTTGTATTTAACTCAATACGATCATGATTTTTTATTTCAAACTATTAAAATAAATACTAAATAAATATAATAGTGTACAGAAAAATATTTGAAAAAACTACATTATATGAAACAATCTTACTTTCTTTCGAATTATGTGCTTACTACTTAAAAAATTTATATTTTAACTATGTTATCATTGTTGAAAATAAAAGCTTCTTTATAACATGGTGTACTAATTTGATGATTTCTTATGAACAGCCCCTGAAGTTTACTTGTGTTCATTGGGAGAATGCGCCGGTTACTCTTATCCCGTGGATTGGTGGTCACTAGGTGTGACGCTTTACGAGGTAATGTCGAGATGTCGACCGTACGACATTCATTCGGGTACAACGCCGAGAGAAGTTCGGTCAATGATGATGAATTCGACTTCATGCACGCCAATACCACCGAAATGTTCAGAACAATTGAGTGTATTATTTCAAAGAGTAAGATTTTTTAATATACTAATGCACCTGAAACGCTTATTAGAACCGTACAGTATAGAATAATATTGATGAAAAACGTATTCTATTAACTTTATCATGCGGTATTAATACTGGCATACGAATAAATAAATCATACGGTAAAAATTCAAATCTCTATGATGTAGGTAATAAAAAGTATTTTAACTAAAAACAATAAAGTCAACTAACAAATTGAAGTAATGTTAATACTTTAGAAGATACTAAAATAGTTAATGGACGTATGCACAATAGTATCTATAAGAAACAAGAGATTAATACGTATAAATTACTAAAATTTATTTAAAATTTGAATATGAATAAATAGTACAGTAAGTTATTTTATTAGTACAATACTAAACCTGGTACAGAAATATACTTTGTATAGATCTATGTCCAAGGACACATTTTATTATTTTTATTAAGTTAAAATGTAGTGTCATGAGGATATTATTTCTGGTTCAATATTTTTCGAAGTAGAAGAGTGATCAGTCATGGATGGAGTTACTAAAAACTTTAGAAATTAATGGGTGGTTATGGGTATTGTCACGAAAGTTTTTTCGGATTATATATTGTCCTTAATTTTAAAACTTGATGTAGTCGTATTTAGTTTTCACCGAATTCACCAAGAAAAAATGTGATTAATTGAAGTTTTATTGATTGAAATTACTTTTGTATGTTCATTCTAAATTTCATTAATTGAAGAAACTGTATGGGTTAATGGTGTACATCTTCTTATTGTTTTAGCTGCTGTGTATTAATCCAGAAGAAAGAATCACTACGGTTAAGAAATTAAAATCTGTACCGTGCATAAGTCGATACAATTTTGGAATGATATTAGAAAAACAAATTCGTCCCCCGTTTACGCCACCGGTAAGATACACAATGTATAATTTGACATTCAAGTTAAAATATACTATAAATTATATTATTACTGTTATTATTATTATTATTATTATTATTGCTATTTTACCGATTTTCTTACGAGCTGTAAAAGTTAATGGGGAGGAAACAAAAACCATCATCACTAAAACGATTAATTTTGGAGCACGGGAAATGAATACAGTAGTACTTCCGTATCGAATACATAACGTCCTGTTTCTATATTGTTACGTCTTAGCGCTGGGGTCATAATGAAATGTTGTCCAAAACGTCATGGCAGATGTCATTCTCGTACACTCTTCGTCTAAACGAGTAAAATTCATCGTTTCCTTAACAGCGATTTTGTTGTCACAGCAAATTCATAGTAAAACGATATAGCACATTTTGCGTTACTATTTTGTTAACACAACAATCGGTTGATACTTAATGATTTTTCATAGGCTTTACTATGACAACGAAATCGTTGTCAAGGGAAAACGGTGATTCATTGGTACTGCCTGGAAGACATATCCATTTGCCAATAGTGTATCCCGTGCACATGTCGATGACATGTGTCGCATCCGGCGTGATGTTTCGGATTTTATTCACGCGAAATTTAAAATAGCTATCTTATGACAGTATTACAGTATTTGATATTTGAATATTTTGATTACATACGAATGAGCTGTGAATCAATTATTAAAAGTATATTTTATAAAAATTACAAAAAAAACAAGAAGATACTTCAATACCAATCAATTACTATGACGTATTATCGTAAACTTCAACGTGAATAAACTTATGTAATTTCTTAATTTTCTGGTTTGCGTGTGACGGTAACGTTATATAACGGTGGGCTGGATAATAAATCAATATATTTTTGCACGGATATACAATCAACAGGAAATGAAACTGTGGGAATAATTTTACACTTGATTTTTAATTTGGTTGGACTGGCACGATAATTTAATCAAATTTTCATTATTTTAAGTATTACCGACGAAAAGTATTTGAAACACTTAAAATAAAAATCCGTTTAAATTTAAATACTATTAGAGAAAGATTAAAATGCGTTTTTTACCATATATTGTAATACGTTATGTATGTTTAATAAAACGAAATTATTCTTTATTATTAATTTATTGATTAACAAATACTATGCAACACTTAAATAATTCGTATTAAATACGAATTTTGCTGTCTTTTATACTGTTTGAACAAATTTTGTACATACAGCATAAAAGACAGCAAAAAGTGTCGTTGAACAACTGACCATCAATAAAATTGTAAATAGTATTATTTAAAATAAATACAAATTGTATTCTCATATGATAAGTATGTCAATAAAAACGATAAAGTTATTTATTATCTAAAAAAGGTCGACCATATTAAATTACATATTTTTATATGAAATTTATATAAATATAAAAATAATTTGATGAACACACGTATAAACGACGTTGAAACGTTGAAACGTTGAAATATTGAAACCGTAGCAGTTTTAAACGAAATTAAGGACTTAAACGTCTACGAAGCAATAGCGAAACAACGCTTAACGAGGTGACGTTAAACAAGGACTTACTGTATTTTTATAATATATTAATATAGTCAACTTTTAGAATCAATATTGATCAATAATAATTTTTAAGTAAACACTTTTTTAAGAGAAAAAAAAATTTTGATATAATTGTATATTTTAAGAGTTTTTTTTTAACTTATAATGAATACATTATTATAATTTAATATTTATTTTATTTAATACAAAAAAAAAATTAAATTAAATTAAAAAAAAGTACAAAATAAATGAAAATTAAATAGTCATGTTTTGAACAAACATTTTAAATTTTAAATCTGGAATATCGAAGACGTTATGAAATTCTTGTTAAACAATATTATAATACGTATATAATTTTTTAAACGCTTGCCATAATATAATAAACCGAATACTTAGTTAAGTGTGTTGAAAAATTATACTTTACTTTAATTATACTCAACAGATAATTAAGTGTAAACAGAAGTTATATATTATAACGTAACCTAACCGTAAGTTTATAATAACAGTCTTTATTTTCCACAGAATAATTTAAATAATTAATTAAGTAAGTAAATAAGGATAACTTGGGCGCAGAACCGTAGCAGTTAAAATTATAAAATATTTAAAAATTATAATATTATAATCGTAATATTTCCATAAAGAAAATAACAACCTTTATACAGTTATCGAGCGTACCAGCATAAAAATTCTTTGCGAAAATACATTTGAATTTCTCTAGCTTCAAATAGTATATTTGATGTTAGTTAACGAACCGTGAACCTGGTTTGACAATATTATATTATACAGACATCAGTCGTTGGGAATGTTACAGCTATCGCACGCGTATTTCCGGTTGACATTCAGGACCAGTATAATTATAATATTTAAACATAACGATTCACCGTTTACAGAAGGATAGGCTGAACTGCGATCCGACGTTTGAATTGGAGGAGATGATTGTCGAGCCAAACCCATTGCATAGAAAACCCAGGCGGTTGGCCAAGCAAAGGTCGTTGAGGACCTCCATGACGATCGAAGTGAGTAAACTATTTTAGAATGATTTTTAAACCCAATTATTGGAATACAATTTATTCGACTCATTTTCGTTTATTCCATTTAATTATACATTCATACATTTATTGGTAGCTTATAACGCGCAATGAAACGTAAAAACTATTTTCAGTAAAACAATTATAGAAATAAAAAAAATTAAAAAAAAGTAAATTATAATTTTTTTTTTCCATTTTACAATGAATTATTTATTTATTTGTAATATTAATTTTGTAATAACCACAACAAAAATAAATAATAGTTACTAAATAATAATAATAAAAATGGAAATAATATTTAAAAACATTTTAAATTTCAATAAATAATTCTTATAATAGTTTTTTTTTATTTTTTATATAAATTTAAATTCATGCCTCTAAATTGGATTTAAAAATTACCCTTTGTTCAAACATTTCTTTTTGACAGTTTGTTGTATTTCAGTAAATTTATTATTTATTATTTGCGTAAAAAAATAATGTTTCGACGAGACCTGAGGACGAAAGTGTTGAATTATATGAAAATAATTCAAATAATTTTTATTCGAATAATTTTAAATATTTATAGTAATTTTTAATACAATTGTATCTAAATGATGTTCTCTACTCTGTGCGTAATTGATTCCGTTCTGTTCGCGTGCAGGATACTGAGCTGAGCAGACAACTTCAACATTTTAAATGCTATAACCGAGAAAAAGAGCTGGAGAGGCGGGAGATGGAACGTAAGGAACACGACTGGGAGCAAGAGTTGATCAAAGCTATGAACGCGTCGACAATACCGGCGATGTGAGTATTAACATTTTATTTCAATTCGTAAAACTCAAAAAATATCGAACGACTCGATAAAAGTTTAATAACTACGACCACAGCGTCTTCGTCGTTATTTTCCTGACCAACTGAACGATTTACTCTAACATTTTCGGCTCGATTCAACAACTATATTTTAACCACGAGATATAAGTAGCTAATATTAATTAAGCGTGTGTGGTAATTTTATTTCTATACAATTTAATAAAGCAACTATTGAAAATGTACGCGAGTTCCGACATCCAATCAGAGATGGCTAGACATTTTATTGTATGATTCACTAAACAACCAACAATTATGGGTGGGTGTTATTTTAAATGGACGTTTACTATTGCACTTGGTAACCGGTATGTAAGTATGAACGTGCTAATTTGATGAACAAGTAATAATCAAAACAATCAGATATTATACACGTAGATAAAATAATAGCATTAACTATAAAATAATTAATGCTATATAAAATAAATAGATTGTATTTATAATTATATTTTATAATATAAATTTATTATATTATTTCTTATATATTTATAATTATGTTATAAACAATATGTAATAATGAAAGCATAGTTTTTGGAATGTAATTTCTTTGTAGATGGGTGGTAGAATCTATTTTTGAAACACCAACTGAAAAATGACTAGCCGTCTCTGCGTCTAATACTTCGTACACAAATGTATTAGATTTCATTGAAATCTGAAACGTCAGAGTTGTTAAAAAATTGATCTGTGTACCACACACGAAAGTATAAAAAATATCGAATTTTTCAATATTTCGGTTCAAATCCGAAAGTCCTTCTGAACTTTTCAAAATCAACGTCACTTGCCGTACGAGACCATCAAATAGCCAAATAAATAAAAACTATTCAGGATCTCGCTACATAGATATGACATTTCCGTACATTGATTATTGATTTTAAACAAATCCGAAAGTTATGCATTCGCTAATTTGATGTCCGGTAGAATACTTTCCAGTATTATTTTATTATTATTTAAACGAATCAGCGCTTGATGTCGATGTACTCGGTATCGGTTAGAGAAATGTAATAATTATCAGTAAAGATTTTCTTTGTTTCATCAATATTAATGTTACGATAAAATATTTCAAACGAACGTACATAAAACGCGGTACATTGTATCATACTACAAGTTTTAAAATCAATAATATAACATTCGGTTACACTTTCCGTGATTCTGAAAACCAAGTAACTCCATCGTCGGTGACGTATTATTGAACTTTCATACATCATTTCAAACGAGTGTGAACAATTTCGTTAGGCATATAATAATTTTTATAATAAGAATAATAAATACTCGCTCATTCTATATGAATATATAGTATATCTACACACTTCATAAATATGAATTACGGGTCTGACGGGTCCTGTGTGCCGTATACAATGAATATTCATATATTTATAGATACATTTTATAGCGCTCGATTCCATGAACTGCTAATGAACTAGTCGAAATTATTTTCGGATAAAATTAATTTTGAATTAAAAACTTTGTGACTGATATTTGAATTTTAAAATAAATATTTTAGTTATTATTGTTATTATACACTTCGTCTTCACTGTAATTATGCATTGAGATGGAAAATGAGTGAATGAAATAAATTAAGTCAATAGAAATGTTATTTATTTTAAAATATTTTTGATTTCATTTTTTTAAATCAAAACTGTTAAATTAATTCATAAATCATACGGTAAGATTAATTATTATATATATTTTTTTTTGTCTCTTCTTATATTTAATTCTGAGTGAAAAGAGGAATATATTGGTTTTCGTAAAATGTGTATATATATTTTATAATAGATATACAGTTTTTCTTTCGATGATTAGTGGATGGTATTAATTTATTTTAATTATTTTAATCATTTTAATTTCTATTTCTGTAAGAAATAAAAATGAAAGCATTTACTTTTTTTATTAATATTTACAACTCTTTTCCACCAACACCACTGTCATATAAATCATAAAAATATCCATATTCGAACACTCGTAGACGTAGTATACCAATGGTTCTCAACCGGGGTGACATGTCACCCAAGGGTGACATGGACACAGTGTAGGGGTGACATGAAATCTCCACAGGAAAAGGAAAAAAATTAGAAAAAAATTAATTTTAATAAAACCATATTAGTACCACAACAGTCATGTAAATAGCATACCTTTAAGTTTACATCTTTATATTATTTAGATCCAATGAATACGTGCAGTATTGTTATTAACGTAAAATCGATGTATTATCGATTTTTTTATCGACTTAACCGGGGTCGTTAGTTATTTTACAGTCGTTAGATATGTAGTATTATTATATACAAATAAAATAAATAACAATCTTTAAAAAAATTTCTCTTTTTTTTTTTTTAATTTTAAGTATAAACTTTATAATATCAATGTTTATTGAACAATGCATCTCAATAAATTGTAGGTGTTCTACTGTTTTCTTCTGTTATTATTCTTCTGTTTTTATTGTTTTTGTTATTTCAAGAATTATTCTAAAATACACAGTTAAGATTATTTATTATTTTGATGTTAGGGTGACGCGGTGTTTAATTCTAGTGGCTAGGTGACATGAATGAAAAAAGGATAAGAATCACTGTAGTATACTCCCAACAAAATATTTATTGACTATTGTATTCCCTGTCATGTAAAAATTAATAAAACCCCCACCAAAAAAAAAATGTTTAGACACGCCCCTACATGTAGATATTTTATAAATGTCTATAGTATTAGAAATTTATAGCTGAAAATAAAATTACAAGCCTCCTAACACTATTTTTTATAAAATAAAAATAAATAAAATTTGAATACAATTATAACTCATGGTTTGCATTCCAATTTATATTTTAAATCATAATAAAATAAAATATATATTTTGATCCGTTGCAGAATCGGACATTGGAATATTGTCTTATCTAAATATTATTTATTTATTATATATATAATTTATGCTAATAGATTTATAAAATTATTATTTTGTTCTCGGTTTAAGTATATAATGACTTATAAGGTTTGTTTACAATTTTCCAAAAATCAATCTAATTAAAAATGATCGAATTTATTGTCGTAATAATGAAAGGAAAAATGTTATTTTAAAAAACTTTCGAGCGGATTATACCCATAAGATCCAACATATATAAACATCAATAAATTTGAATAAATGACATTAAAAAAATTTCAGATATTTTTCATAAATAATAATGCACGAAACCGACAACATTTTAAATATTCCACGCAGGCTTTTCACTGAAAATAATACATAATTCAAATTTTAAATACTTGTTTTTTTCACACAAGGACGTAGGAGTAATTCCTGAAAATAATGTGTTTTTTACAGTGTGTGCGTGTGTTTCATGGTGAATTGAGAATAATTAGAAAAAAATAATAATAAGTTCTAATTATTAGAGCTATAATTATTTTTCGAGTCTAATATAATGGTATAACATCATGTCATTTCGCTCAGCTGTTTTGAAATCCATAATACCTTATAAATGTTGTGTTAATGTAAAATATTTATTTATTCAAAAGATCTTTTTTTTTTTTTGAAACTATATTTATTTATTAAATTGAATTACATAGTTCCTAGCTTTCGCTGTCTGCATTTAGGATATAAATATAACGATATAATAATGATCTTTGTTACCTAAACCAAATCATAATGGCACATAAACATTTTATAAACTTTATATGAAGGAAATATTTGTAAAGAGAATATTATTTTATAGACCTTTTTTTTTTTTTTATTAAAGTTTATTTATTTATTTATTAAAAATTATATACGATCTATGGAACACAATTAGTATAATGAGTAAATTTAATAAATGATTATTAACAGAAGATTGCGTTTATGCGTAAGTACTCAGCAGTGTCACACGACACGGTATTTTTAGACGTACGTAAAGTTGCCCCACCCACTTTGCCCTATCGGTTTCAAACTAATTCCAAATAATTGTAAATTAATTGTAAATAATTGTAAATGCAATTCTGGAATTTTTAAATCCCCAAGAAAGTCACAAAATCAAAATCAAAATGGGGGGGGCCAACTTCACGCAGCCCCCCTACTTTGTCCTATCGGTTTCAAATTAATTCCGAATAATTGTAAATTAATTGTAAATAATTGTAAATGCAATTTTGGAATTTGTAAATTCTCAGAGAACATGGAAAATCAAAATCAAATGTTTATACATATTATTATTGTTATGGGTGGGATTACATCATGTGTATAGTTTAATATTAGTAACGAGTCGAACTTGTGATATTATTAACCTAATATAGTATATTTTCTGAATTCCAAGGAACCTGAGATATCGGATATTTATAGTCATTTTTTTTATTACTTATGTATATATATATATTTTTTTTTTAAGTTATGTGAAAAATTGCGTTTATTTTTCCTATTGAAAAGTTAAGTTATTACAGTAACGAAAAGGTAACCTTGTAAGCTATTAATTACTTTTAGTTTATTAGTTATAAATAAAGTATCTTAATTCATTTTTAAAATTCTGAACCGGCACTTTCAATTCAATTTAAATATTTATTGAACACTAAAACTATTAATATTATTACATCTTGTACTAGAAAATTAATTTAATATACAAACTGCTTATTAGTGTAAACATAAATAAAAACAAATATTACCTCATACCTTAAAATATAAAAACTAAAAATATTAAATTAAATAAAAATTGTGTAGCCTTATGACACATTAATTAAAATAGATATTATAGCGAAATATTAAATTAAATTAGCAATTACAATTTAGTATAAATAATTAAATGAGGAGAAACTTTATGTTTTATCGGGTGTTATAGTTAAGAATTTTTTTTGCCAAGTCGTTGTGCTTTTCCCATTGTCCATTTGAACGTCGAATGTAACTCACATAATGCCCATTACTATAGTCTAAAATTCCATTAAAAATAAATCTATTGAACAATAAAAAATAATTATAATTTAAGATGAAATAATTATGCAGAAATAAATTTAAATCTTACATTTCATTTTTGATCATCACCGTTTTTGGAAAATCGGTCATTTCAAATACACATAAGTCTTCAACCTGATCAGCTTCAATGAATAAATGTTGTTGTAGAATTTTGTTTTGTGTAACTTCTCCATCGCAGTGAGGTTGAGAACAAGTATAATTTATTTTGTTAACATAATCATTTAAAGCCTCTTCTAAACGGTTGATATTTATTAAAGCTTGGTGATTCAACACATAGTTCGAAGTTTAGTGTTTTTATGATGTATTAGTGCATTTAGTATAATCAATAGTTGATGGAAATTTTTTAAATAATTCTGTTATAATGTATGTAACATTGCACTGAATATTTATTCTTTTAATTTCTGATAATGTAGTGTCCTCAGAAAAAATAGATTTTAAAATATTGAAACGGCCCTTGTTTAATATTTTTACTGTCCCGTTAGTTGCAAGTGCCTTGCAAAATTTAAAAAATGTGTCCTCATTTGATTCAATAAACATTTTATAATTAGGATTGTTTATATATGCTGTAGAAATAATAACAGCCACTGAATCGTACGCACATGTGTTTTGTACAAGGTATTTTTGTTTTTTATCCATAATGATTGAAGAATTATTACCATTTATCAATAAAGTATTGAGGCTAGATCTCATATTACGTCTATTTAATACATTTTCTATATTTTTATTTGACTGCATATATTTTGTTGGTCTAGATCTTTTTGGTTTATCATTAATAGTATCAATGACATGAATTTCCTTCCCAAGTCCACGCCAGTTCTCATTTTCATTTAATGTGTCTAAGGAAGTATTTGATTTATTTAGTTCTTTTGATATAATCACGTCAGAATTGAAGGAAATCGATGACAATGATGAACGAAAAGATATAGCTGAATCTGACGCGTCACATTCAATTGAATTTGGTAATGTTTTATCCTTAGTCTCTACGTCTTCGTTGATGATATTTAAATATGATTCATCAATAGCCATTTTAGTTAAAGGGTTTTTAGGTAAGTCACTGGATGTATTACATATATTTGGTTTATTAAATTTTTCAGATATTTGTTTTATATGAGCATCGTTTCTTAATTGTGAACTTCGGAATAGTTTTGAGTTAGAATCAATGCTGTTTAAATGATGAATGACAAACCTATCTGCAGTCATTGGTTTTCTCTCGTGGCAAAGTATAGTACATTTTAATTGCTTGAAATCTCCTTCTACTGATGCAGATGTAGCAATACTAAAAGGTGATTGAAAGTGATTTTGCATGATTGATGTCCATAATGGAAACTCTTTGCATAAGCGCATAACATCACTTGACAGTTCAGGAAGATAGTATACAGATATTCTATTCCCTTTTTGTTTAGAATTTTCTTTTGATTTGCTAAAAATATTTTGCAAAAATATTTCTAATTGACCTAATCCTTTTTCATTTTCTTCTAATTCTTCAAGATTTTCACTTTCATTTTCATTTTCTGGTTCAATTGAAACAATTAATTCAGAATTTAGAATTCCATCCGTGCAAGATCCTTTCATAAGACTAATAAGAAACTCCCTGCCTGCTTCTGAAAAGGTTTTCGTACTATTGTCATAGCCAATCCACCCATCTGTTTCACTAAGTATAACGGTTAGTAAATTTGTTAAAATCATTTTGAAATCGTTTAGGTTTTTAGCCTCCATAAGTAATCTTAAACATCTTACATAAAACTCTTTAAGATGTTTTCTCTTTTGTCCAATTAAACATTTTATATGACAAAATATTTTCATCATATGTGCGATATCTATTCTTATGTAACATTTAGGGAGCTGTACAGTTTGATTGGATAAAAATAAAAAACAGTTTTCTATATATTTCTTTAGACTTAATCCTTCACAAAAGGAACGTGTCAATGCTCCAAGAAGTGCCCTTGAATAGTCGCAAATAGCTTCATGTGGAGGTTTAAGTGCCACTTTATTCCATTAACTTATCCAACGGAATATACTTAGAGGGTCGTGGCTTTCGGATAGCATCTGAGTTACAGGAATTTGTCCATATGTTGTACTAAGAACTGCTTCATACAGAAAAATATTGTTAGACGTAATATTAAGACTAGATTTTTTGAACTTTTTAATCAAGCTACCCGTCGCGTCAATAGATAAACGGCTTAAGTATATCATAGTATTTCAGTCCTCGATGTTTGTCTTTGTATGGTACACGGATAGGTTTAATTGTTAAGAACACCTCAAAGGGAATTGATAATTGAAAAATGATTTTATTTTTATCAGGTGTATTAGATGAATTTTCCGAGTCAGAAGAACTTTGTATAAATGTGGATTGTTCGATTACAGGATTGATCCCAAGTAATTCTTTTAATTTTCTCTGCCAACCATGTCTATCTTGGTAAACCATAATATACAGGGAGTTGGCTGGTATTTTATTTTCGATGTCATTAGAAATTTTGGTCTAAATGCTATTTGATATTGGTTTAAGTGACCCGTCTATATTCATAACCTTAGATTTATTTTCTTGGAGAAGATTATATATAACTTCTGGATCTACTAGTGGTTTTCTTCCAGGATTATTTTTTCCCTAAAATATAAGCAAATTTAACGAAAAATATTAAAAAGGAGAAGAATAATATTATATGTAAATTATGAAAATACTATTATTATTTTAGCCTTTTTTTATTAAGTCAAACGAGGAATGTAATGGTTTTATCATGATGTGTTTTTTTTTAGATTATGATTGAATTATTTTCTAGAGAAAATAAATATAAATAAATTGAAACTACATTTATTTATTGTTAAAATTTAAAGTTTTTATTGAAAAGAGAAATTTGAGAATATATATGGGCCTGAATGTATAACCAACGAAATAATTGTTTTTCATGCCATTATACTTTTGAACATGTGCAACAAAACCCATAACCCCCACCTAAATGTACCCTTGATTACAAATCTACAAAATTTAGCTACCCCTTCTATAAGTTATAATATTTTTGAATTGTGTATTTCTACTAATATTGGTGAAATAAGAGTACACATGATAGACACAAAAATAATTTTAAATATTTAAAAAACTTACCTTATTATCCATAATTGATTGAAATAAAATATTATATAACACTAAAAGAAACACGACTATTCCAATAATAGCGCAGGCAATTGAATGAGTAGTAATAAGCAACATTTTCCGAACAGTATCAAATATAATATAATTAAAAATAAATCTTAGAAAACCATATTATTTATATGAATGTCTAAATTTAGAAAAATGGTATGTTATTGTTAATTCTAAAAACCAATGAGAATCAGTAAATACTCAGAATTCACTTTTTGTTGTAATATAATTTAGTAACAATAGATATGTCCATTATTTTCTTTATCATGACAATGTTTGATAAATGTATTTTTGAAATCATTTTTGAACTCGCAGATAAACGCAGATGATGGCGTACAGCGACCATAGGCGGACATCAATAGGGGGGCTGATACCCCTCCAAATATTTTAATAGCCTCTTCAAAATCGAAACTTTGATAGAAATACCTAATCTGCGGGTTATTTTACATTAAATTATTATAGCCTCCCCAAAAATTCATCTAAATGTTCACCTATGACAATGACTAATGACGGCGCGGTAACACGGAAATTATTTTCGTGAACCTAGTTTCAATAGTGTCTATAATACGTGGCCTACTCTCCTTGGCCCTTTCTGTCCAACAAGCCAAAATATTACATGTTACGCTGTGTCCAACGTGAACGCGGTGAACGCAGTGAACGCAGTGAATACAATTATCAAACATATAAAACTAGATTAGATTGTTCATCGTACGCGATAAACGCAGGCGACCATTGGCGCCGATCCCTATATCCAGGTATTCCAGTTGTAATACCTGTTAGGGATGGGTGTGATAATCATGTGAATTATACTGGCTAACATTATATTTATTTATGAAATTTATAAATTATTTTATTCATCATCATACCTAACATTATGATAAATCTAAACGCTAATCATTAAATGTACTTATTATTGCAAGAAGTTATTAAAATTATAGAAAAAAAATTGAGGGCCGTTGCTCAACCTACTGTGAGTAGGTGGGTGGGTCTTTCTTTGCAGGTATGCTTTGCAATACCTCTAAAAATTGATTCGGCGCCACTGCAGGCGACTCGAACGAATTAATTCAATTGCGTTCACCGCACGGTTTGAAAATCAAATCGTTTTGTTTTTGGTTACGCGTTTAAGCGAACAGCGTTCATCAAAAACATAGGACACGATTACGAGCGTCGAATGCGGCCAACGCGTTCACGTTGGACACAGCAATAATATAAAAAAATATTATAATAAACAATATAATATAATAATAAACAATAGTTATATTGTTATATAGTCAATTTATAATAACAAACAAAGATAACGATATCTATAAAATATATAATATTTTTATTTTTAAATAGTTATTATTTACAAGTAGTTGTTTTTCTTTAAAGGGAGACGCAGTCAAACCCCTGGTTCTCTGACAATTTACAAATTCCAAAATTGCATTTACAATTATTTACAATTTAATTTACAATTATTTGGAATTAGTTTGAAACCGATAGGACAAAGTAGGGGGGGGGGGGGCTGCGTGAAGTTGGCCCCCCCCATTTTGATTTTGATTTTGTGACTTTCTTGGGGATTTACAAATTCCAGAATTGCATTTGCAATTATTTACAATTAATTTACAATTATTTGGAATTAGTTTGAAACCAATAGGACAAAGTGGAGGGGCCAACTTCACGTACGTTATTTTTAGGTGTTATTTTTTTTTCTTTTTTCTTTTTTTGTATCTTAGTAGGTCTCTATGCCACTGTCTTTTGAGTCGTCTTCGCATAATACCGGGAAGTGAAGGGGAGGATAGTTTGATTAATGAATTACTGCGAGGGTTTAAGTTGATATGAAATTTAAAGTTATATAATTTTGCCAATTGATAAAGTGTAGGAATTTTTAGGTCTTTGTTAACATCATTATTCGTTAAATAACAAGGACAAGATGTTACTAGACGTAAGCAGATGGATTGAAACGCTTGAAGCGTTTTGGTATTGAACGGCTTTGCAGAATTCCATACCTTAATATGTATGTTCAAGCAGATCAAATTATTGACTTTTATACGGAAAGCTTATTGAATTTGGAGTGTTTGGATTTCAAAAGTAATCTGAGGAGGTGAAACCTAGAGTTAAAATTGTTACGCTTAATTCCTATGTACGGGTCCAGGTTAAACGTTAAAAATTAGACCAAGATAATTAACTTAATTTGTCTTTATAATTGTTTAACGATTATTTAACTTGACATTCGATAGATCAAAATTTCTGAGTAAAAATGTTATTTTGATCGATTTAGATTCGTTAATTTTGATTTTCGCCCGTTTACCCTATAAACTTAATCATATTTGAATGGTTTTGAATGTTATAGATATTCAGTAAAATTATACGACTAAATCTGGTTCTATATCAAACTGGCATTATAATTTAATACAGAACAATGAGTGACAATAGTTGGAATAGAAATAAAAAAAAAAAGAATATCTGTAGAAAGAATATAATAGAGTTTTCTAAAATCGAATTCAATAAAACTTGAAAATAACAAGTTAAAGGACACCATGTTATATTCCATCTGTCGTGTGATTTTCTTACGTCACGTTGAGTTATTACGATATGACCGTATTTTGATTAGAAACTCATATCGGATAAATATAGAATATAGCATGTTATTCATAAATATATTTACATATAGAATGTTTTATTTACAGTGCCATCACGTGATATATGACCAGATTTACAGTTGATCGAAATCAAAAAAAAAAATTGTATAGGGCTTCTAATCGTTTGATGGATTTATTCGTGAATATATTAATTATTAATCGAAAAAATTTTAAAACATTCACAGTGATACAATAGTTGTACAATGAAAGTTTTATACATTGTTGAAATCGTATAGTCAGAATCATATTTAGCGGTGGTAGATTGGGATTTTCAAATTTCGACCACCCAGGATAAAAAAAATAGACATTACTCTCGAATTAAAATATACTAGAATTTAAATCACAAGATTTCGGTAAAAACAAAATTAGAAAATCGGATTTAAAAGTCATAAATAATTTGCTGCTTAAATTCATGAGAAAAGGACATTGGTTTATCTTATATATCAAGTTTTTTTTTTTTTTTTTTAATTTGTCTTTGTTCGCATATTACAGCAAAAAATATCAAGTATTAACTGTATGTATGGTATTTATATTGTATTGTGTATTTTAACTCGTAATAGATAAATAATTGTAAAAAAGCGATTTTCGATTGTAAATCAGATTTTTTTTTTCTATAATAATAAATCGATGTTCAATGATGATATCGTAAAAAACAAACTTAAAAAAAAAAAAAAAAAACTGAACAACCGCCCACGCGGTTAACAACCGCCTACGAACAACTGCATCCTTCATCCTTTCGCTGCATTATTACGTGCATTATATGCATTATCTACGTTTATCACTCGTTTGCATTGTACGTTCCACGTCTGTCCGCAGCGTACCCGCCATGGTGTCGGACCGGGGTGGCGACCTGTTGACCGTGCCCATGATAACCAACGAGCGGCGGCGGTCCAGTTGCAAGCTGAACATCTCGCCGGTGAGCATCCAGACGAGGCTGTACGCCGCGAAAACCGACGGCGGCAGCTGACCGAACCACCCCCACGAGACGCCGGACAACTGAACGCGGCGGAGTGGTCGCGGAGAGACGGTGCCGGGCAGCGCTATTAAAGAATGGAGACTCTGTTGGCTTGAGAAAAAATTGCGCCCCCAAAACTTGTTAAACGTTATAATCGTAACGTAGTTGGGGGACGCTAAGATTTCCAAAAAATTAGAAGGGTTGCACCCGGCGTCGGCAGTTCCGTTCGATTCGGATCCGGTCGCGTTTACACACAACACGAAACACTGTCCGGCATACCGGTCCATTTCTATCATATCGATTGTACGCGGCGAAAATTTCATCGCCGTCGGTCGACACGAGAGTCGATCGCGTGCACGGTGGTGCGTTTTAAGTTTTCACGGGCACTAATGTTTTCGTTTTTTATTTTTATTTTCTCTCCGCTCTCCGTTGGGGACGGTCCCTCCGAGTCGTCCCCGTGCACCCTTCCCCGCCGGTAACGCCCCGCTAGCTGTGCAATTGTCGCACGACCGTGCGACGAGGGATTAGATTTTCTTTACGGTTTCCATTCTTACGTTTTACTGCGTCCAAACGAGTATAACCGCTGTAAATATTATATGTAGCCTTTTTTTTTTTTTTTTGAACTGTAAATAAAAATAATTTTGTAAATTTTACTTCAGCTTTTAGAGCCATGAAGGTTAAAGAATATCGTACTTTTTACGACTTTCAGGGTTATTCATTTGAAGATTAGAATATTACACTG
The DNA here is from genome assembly GCF_003268045.1 of Sipha flava. NCBI lineage: Eukaryota > Metazoa > Arthropoda > Insecta > Hemiptera > Aphididae > Sipha > Sipha flava. Next base: position 2,030,464 of record NW_020273045.1, read on the forward strand.
TGTTACGATCACAGAATCAACGAATTGTAACGTTAATTTATTATTTTTTCAATTTTAACTATACAGTTTAATTCATATATATATATATATATATATATATATTTATAATTATATTCATGTATACCTTCGATTTATTGTAATATTAGCTGTTAAAATAAAATTTTTTAGCAATATGTAAATCTAAATGTCCACAACAGTATTTTCTATAAAACTATTTTATTATCTTCAATTTTTAGGATAATTTATTGTATGAGCTCGCAAAATTACGAGTCAAATTGTATAAAATACTTAGAAAATAAACGGTAATTATAAAAAAGCAAAAACCAACACATTATTATGCTTGCAATTTTTATTGAAGATTCTACGAAAATTAAAATTAAATTTAAAAAACAATTATTATTTTTATTCGCGAAATCAAAAACCAAAATTAGCATTTAATATTTAGGAAAATAAAAAAAGTATGATAAACGGTTATTGTATTTTCATTTTAAAAATAAAACAGCTTTGTAATAAATAATCAGGAGATTTCACGCTGAATATTTGTTTATAAAGCTTTTGAATTTTTTTTTTTTTCATGCGGAACTTTAAATGTTGTTTGATATGCCATGTACAAAATGGAAAACTTGATAAGTCAATTTTAAAAAGAAAAACATTTTTTCCCTTCGGTTATAAAAACAGTTTATTTTACTCGGAAAGTTATTAATATATAAATTACTTATGATACATCATTGTTTTAAATATTTTACATCTAATGTAAAATGGGACAAAGAACGAAAATGTAAAATTTGGACGAATCTTTATCCTTCGTTTGTCGTTTGATGCAAATCTAGTAAATGCGTATGGCAAACGTGTAATGTAGATCGACTTAAATGTATATCACTGAGAGTATATGTACAGTTCTAAATGAAATTTAAATACCTATTAACAAACGTATAACACAACGCAGAAGGTAATTTCGCAATACAAATTTGATACGCAACGACGAGAAAAAAGAAATATTAAACGAACGTGAGTGTATACACACAGGATGGTTCAAAAGACGAGGACTGTGTTCATTTTTGACAGTCAATTTATAGGTGCTCTTTGAACGATATTGAATCGTATAGTTATAACGAAGTTTTTCGCAAAATATGATATTTGAGAAAACTTTTTTTAAATTTTATTAATAGTATAATTGTTTGCATATATATAATGTATGTGTGTGTGTGTGTGTTGGTTATGTAGCTTAAAACATATAAAATTGTACACATTAAACATTCTTGTTACACCTCGTTGTACACGCAGAAATCCCGGGCGTGATGCATCACGACTTTGATTGCCGGGCCAATATAATTGGTTTCCCTGAAAATGTCTTTAGCTCATTATTCCGACTTTTACGGTTTAAACAATTAAGAGGACCCCACACCCTCAGGTATTGTCTCCGTCTGATATACGTACAACATAGTAGGTTTGCGTTCAATAGTTCAAATGTAGTAAAGGTAACATTAATATTAGAATAAACTGACCAATAATCAAACTTTAAGGGAAGAACATTATCTGTGTTTTGTTGGTCGGTTTCTTCGGATATTTTAATATTTTAGAGAGTTATAAAGTTTTTTCCAATTATTATAATTTACATGCTCATAACACGCTTAAAAATTAAAATATCGGAAAAAACCGACCAACAAAACGCAGATAATGTTCTTCCATTAAAGCTTGATTACAGGCCAGTTTACTCAAATATTAAAGCTAACATCACTACATTTGAACTACTGAACACAAATGTACAATGTTGTACGTACGTCGGACGGAGACTACACATGCGAGTGTGATGACCTCTTAATACTAGTGAGAAAATTGGCTGCATCCTAATTGGGTCCCGAATTTGAAATTGCTCCACTAGTTGAGTTCCGGATTTTTATAGGCACTACACTAGTTGGGTCCCGAATTTTTATAAGTACTACACTGGTACCTGAATATTTTTTGGTAAGTACTATATTATTAAAACATTTTCCTTTCCATTTTAACAGACTTAGAACGGTCTATGATCTATTTAGACCACAGGTATGGTTAAATAGATCATAAACAGTCCTAAGTATGTTAAAATGGGAAGGAACATTTTTAGTAAAATGTAGTACTTACCAATAAACATTCACAAACTAGTGTAATACCTAAAATAATTCAGGACCCAACTACTAGTGTAGTACCTACAAAAATCCGGGACCCGAATTTTTTTGCAGGTAAAAATAATTTAGGTGTAAACTCGGCTTGGATAAAAATGTACTTGTGATTTTCTTATAATATTTTTAAGAACCATTTAGCACTACCCAGAGGACACTACGAGGGGTCGATTCTCATTATCCTCCGAAAATTATTTTCATTGTCATATTATTGTTCATATCATGAAATTCGTTATATAATTAATGTAAAATGTATTCATGTAAATGTCTAAGCGTAAAAGATCTAAAACTATGAGTGAAGCTGTTGAGTAAAAATATGAGTGAAAAATTTTATCGCAATAGTTTACGAATCTATTTTTTTTTTTTTTTTTTTAAGTAAAAATCCATGTGTTTAACGTGTTCACTCGTAAATATTATGCGGCCGAGATTATACAACCGACCGTTTTTATTACCTAAAATTTTCGGGGCCGAATTTACAACATAATAGGTAATCGCGTTTACATTTGCCCAATAGTACACTACCTGCGGTTAGGCCCTAGTACTCGGGACCCAACTCGGATGCTCCGAGAAAACGGCGGCACGTAATATCATGTAAACGCGTTGCGTGACACAGCACACGGGTACTTCAACGTATATACGTCAGCCGTACTACGGCCGTTAGTCATCCGTCGCGAAAATTTTTTTTTTTTTCTTATGGTCTAACCCACGGCTCAGGCGAATCGATTTGTTCGATTTATTTATTTTCTTGTACTTCGGCTAAGGAATCGCAAACGTACGCATCGACGTGATATTCATGTTCACATCGATCGCGGTCGACCGTGCGGCATTGTGTATTCGTTACTGTTTCGTAGTACTCGCGTTCAAATATTACGCATAGACTCCCGTCCAAATCGTAACGCCGTCGCGGACGCTCGTCCGCAAACGGACAATCGTGCGGTGATAAAAAATGAAAAAAAATAAATAAATATATAAAATACTGTACACGGAAAACGCGAACGTTCGGCTGATCGATGTTGAGCGTTACGGTTCACGGAAACGCTGATAGTCCGTCTCGTTTTCCGCTCGAACTTTCGACGGACCCGTTTAGCGCTGCGCGTGCTGTAAGCTGCGGTAGCTTTGGTCTTTCCCATCCCCGCCGTCGCCGTAAAAGTGCTTCGTATCGCTCAACTCAGCAGATTATTCCGCGCGTTTTCGTACTTTTCGCCCGCCCCGTCCGGCGTTTCGAACGTTATTGCGAACCGTGCCCGTGTAGCGTAGTCCGTGCCAGGGCCGTCCCGAAGATGAAAATCAACTGGGACGAATAATACGAAAAATGCCGACTGCAATTCTTTTACTCGATGTATGTAGCATATATGATTAACTTATACGTAGTATTTTTACTTTTTAACGTGTATTTACGTGTCAGTGTCGCGCGTTCTTAAAATTTACAATTTCGTTATATATATATATATATTTTATATTGCATAATAGTGGTCATATAAATTTTATTCGTGTAGGTATGCACTGTATTACGAAATATGTAATATTTGTTTTCCGCGAGTAAAATTAAGACCTTCTAGGCTATAATGAAACAAGTCCGACTGCCGAATGGTGTTTTTTGTTAAAAGGGTGAGACACCCTCCCGAGACCCCCCTTCGGGACGGCCCTGGTCCGTGCGAAATACTTGAACATGCGTGCGCGCGCTTTTACCCCGAACGTGTCCCCGGTCGTATGCCGTGCGGTACAACTCAATGCTCATTTAATATGCATAAAATCAGACGAATAAATCATTTTTATCGGGTTTATCGGGGCGCTGTCGTGAAATTTCATAACACGATGTCAGAACGATACAAAACACCAAACAGGTAGGTAACATCTATTATGATGCGTGCGTTCATAATAATCATATGCGCAGTGTCGCCACCAGGATTGATATTCGGAGGCGTGGGGGTGGGGTTGTGAGTTTGGAAAAAAATAAGCATTTTCCGCAGGTGTTTGGTGGGGATAAGGAAGTAAGATTTACTGAGGTTAATGAGTTAAATGTTTAAATTACAAGTTAAACCAAGTTTAACCAAATTCTATTTCGTATTGTGATATCATCGGAAAAAAAGTATTTTACGATCGATTGTGGAGAAATCGTATTAGCAAGGGTATTGATGTTTTAAAGTTGAACGGAACGTTACAAAACGTTTCATATCGTCATGTCATTATTGTTATCAATTATAATACGAATAATATTCATATTTCATTTCAATCAGCCGTTTCGTGTGTTCAAGATAAACCGTTTTTTTTCCTACGTAGAATTTATGAAAATCTCAGACCCCACCCCTAGTTGCGCCACTGCGTACGCGATAGGATATCTGCACTAGTCATGGGAATAATCGAATGATTTTAATAATCAAAATAATGGTATCACACATATTTAGCAAAAGCAAATTAATTGAATTGTTCGAAAAAATTGCGCGTTTTACCCGTTGCCCATTGGGAATACTAAATTAAAAAATCGACTGTCCATCAGTATTCCACTATTATTTGTTTTCAACCGTTGTTATAACTCCCTGTATCGGTAATCGGCACACTAATTGGTTTAATACATATGAATATTTGGATTGAAAATGTATTTCACCTTCACGCTTATGGATAATAATTTGACTATTCGATTGTTTTGATTTCGTTTACTGATCATTCGATTGCTCTCATCACTAATCTGCACGCCTCTTATTTCGCGCGGCGAAAAGCGTTTGATTTTTATTTATTTTCGGCCGTTTAAAATTGCTTACCTTCGGTATGCAAAAGGTACTACATTAAAATCTTTGGTCAACTCGCCCCACAACTATGTTCACCCGACGTGATAAATCACACGACTAATTAATTTCCAACGTAATTTCCAATCTACTATAATTCATTGTTTGACAATAGGTACGCGATGTAACAAAATAATGGAAATCGTTGCGACCTTCGTATCAAAATAGAAAATATTATTCAAATATTTCGGATATAGAGCGCATAAAATCATAAACAACCGGAGATTGAGTTTAAGTTTCAGTGTCGCCAATGTAGAAATGTACAAGACTGATTAATTATTATAAAGTTAACGTAAAAAATAGTACGTACGTAATATCGTAAACAAAGTATTTTTATGGTGAGTTCACTTTTTCACGGTGATTGGTGTAAACCTGGTAGAATAATGGGAATTCGTAGAATTATAGACTTAGTATAAAAATTATGACGACCCTTTCATATAACATTTCAGGTACCTTATCTCCATTAAAACTTACCGTGTGTAATTTATGATAAATGGTTATTCCGATAAGTTTCGTGAAATATAATGGTTCGAAAATTAAATTCTATGAATAATTAATGATGGTGAGAACATAAATTCAAAAATCGCGCGAAGATGATGACGTTGAATGTACGTGTTTTCTATGTAAGCACCGAACTACTACGTGTTTGTGGAAAAATAATAATAATAAATACATTTTACTTTCGTAATAGTACTACTGTAGTAGTAGTTATTTTAGTGAATGATTTGAACGATTGTAATCTCTCGATACACATTGTATATTTTTAATTTTTAATTTGACGACCAATTGTGTTATTAAAATAAAAAAAGAAACTATTTCGTAAGACGAAAAACTTTTTTCTTGTTGAAAACTTTTTCAAATTACATTGTCGTAAAAAAATATAATTATTCTTTTGTAAAAAAAAAAAAAATAACTACATCAGAATATACGTGTTTGGTTTGGAATTTGACAAAGTGAGTTGTACGTAGTTTTCCGCTACTTATATAAAGAATTTCAATTTAAAAAAAGAATACTCGTTTAGTATGTGACCTACCGAGCGAAAATTGAGTTTAGTATGTGACTTATTTAGTATGTTAAAACTGGATTTTGTATGTGACCTACCAAAACGATTATTTATATCAGAGATCTCCACACTACGGTTTAATTTGTGTGGAGACGTGTGTGGTTCGTTATTTGAAAATAGTTGAGAAATAGGAGCAAATATAGTTTTACAAATTGATGAACCATTATTGAAAATGAGAAAAAAGTATAACCGAGGAAGACTGCTGCTTGGTCATTGGCGTCATGAACAAGTACAATATAACTCGGCAGATTCTAATTTCTACAAGAAAATCGAATACATCTAATTAATTTACTTACATCAAACAGAAACTACGGTCGCAGAATAAAAGCACCTTGTGTATTCCAATTATGTAGCAAAATTGGAGATAATTTGAAACGAAAGTTTTTTTGTTGTAGAAAAACTTTATTTCCTATTATCGGAAAAGAAATATTACCGGGTTCTATTACAATATCAGACGAATGGAAAGCATATTCTTGTTTGAGTGATACAGGCTATAATCAAAGAATAGTAAAAATTCAAAAAATATTTTAACCCAAATACTGAAGCTTACACATAAGAAGTTGTATGTTCATGGGGAGTATTAAAAATTAAAATCCTATGAAAAATGCGTGGAAAATCAAATGAAATGTTGCCACGTCATTTAGTTATGGCATGGTACAGATCTATTAACAAGCAATGTACAATGTTGTTTTAAACATTTTAAATAATACATAAAAAGTGTATTGTCAAATGTAATTTGTAATAAAATAAGTTTATGAATTTTTTTGTTTTGTTTTTTAGAGTATACTAATATATATATATTATATTCTAAAATCAATGATAATAATAAAATAATCTAACTTTATGATTGTTTTTCAATTAATTATCGGTCCGATAAGTCACATATTAAACAAATACCAAAAAAATATATTTAAAATTATAAATATAAAATCAAAAATAATGTAATGTTAAATTCTCAATATTCCTATCACCGGTGCATACTACTTGCGTCACAGATTATTATCAGTAGGTGGTAATTTACGTCGCATCAAAAAAGGTTCAAAAAAGGTCATAGCCTATTTGCGTCTAAAAGTACCTTTTGAGACAGCCATGTTGCGTCCCACCACAAATAAGCCATAAGCATAGCATAAAATAAGTATTATAAGTAATTAATCACATTTAAATAAATAAAACTATTCAAACTATTTACAGATTATATATACAGTATAGCACTGTGCAAAATACTTTGTGTTATTCTGATCGATTATAGTATACGATATACCTATATCAAATAAAATCTCTGGTCTCTTGGTTTTTCAAAGCATTCAGTTTTATAAATACGACTAGGATTTCTTGGCGATAACCAGAAATTGTCATGGTACGTCGTTTTATTACACCGAAGCAATATAATAGTTGATAATATTAATTTATCGACAGTCGCAGATATTATACCATATAAATAATTTACACATACATTATTATTGTAAAAGATAATATTTATGGGCGCATTTCGCTCGACTTTTATTGCAGGTAAGAAAAATTATATGGTCGAGTTGCGTCTCCAAAACGGGACGCAAGCTACTTGTTGAATTTACTACCTGAAAAATATACCTTTTTGGAGGACGCAAGTAGTATGCAGCCCCTATCACTTTAATACAACCACAGTGTACTTTATAATAAAAAAAAATATATCTTTTAAATATTAATACAATCAACTATGACATTTCTTATATTTGTAGCTATTGTAACTAGTTTTATGTACCTATACATTAAACCATCAGAAGTCTAATTGTAACCGGTCCATCTCAAGTATAAAACATCATTAATCAAATGTTTGATTTTATTAAAAAAAAAAAAAAATTAAATGGTTTAATTGTAGATCATAAAAAATATTGTTAGCTAATTGTAAGTAGATGGGTAGATATATAATACTATTGTTTTAAATTTAATAATTTAGTTCATCAAGAACTTTATTTATTCAATACTAACCATATAGCTCTCTCTTTATGAAAAAAAATATATATATTTAATAAATATAATAATATTAGAATTTAATAAATACCTATAGAAACTAACTTAAAGGAAAAGTAAGGGCATTCTGAAATAGTTCTGATTGGCTTAAAAGTGTGTAGACACAATACACTGCATAAACACGTTAGTATTTCTCTGAATATTACATAGCGTGTTCGTATATTTACATAATTACTAAGTATAAAAAATAATCCATGAAATAATTAAATTAATGATTTGAAATTGTTGGAATAATTAATGTCAACTCGACATGCACTTTTTAAGACTTGAGAATTTCAGAATATTGGTTAAAAACCATACTAATTTTCCTTAATTTTTTGTTCATTAATAAAAATAAAACATAAAAATACATTTTGCATGTTATAAATTAAAAATATAGCTAACATTATCTTAGTTTTTATTTAAAAAGTAATTTGCAATTTGTTATTAATTTATTGTATCTATATTTATTTATTTATTTTTATTTTATCAGAAAAATATAGTTGCAACACTTCATTGTTGTTTTATTGCAAATCTTCTTATATTATACAATGAATACAAATTTTAATTAATATAATGATTAAATCTCTTTTAAGATTTACATATTGCAATATTTATTATAATATAATAAATATTTATATGTCCTACAATTTTAACAAACTTTGAAAATTGTTTAAAAATTAACGACGTAACCAAATTATAATTTTTAAACTCCAAAATTGTTTTTAAATACTTATTTATAAAACAGTTTTCTTGAATTATAAGAAAACAATTTAATACAACATTTAAATTATTTATTTTTAGTTGAAAAAAGAAATAAAATGTGTAATAAAAATTATAGCGCAGAGCTCATTACAAAAAAAAAAAAATTAATATATCGAATAGAAAAAAAGTTATTGCATTAGTCAAATAGACCTGTTACACTCTGTATAAATGTGTGGCCGTGCGTGTATATATGTGTGTATATGCGTTAGTGTGTGTGAGTACTCACGCGTGCGCATTGAGCGAATTCTTAAAAATGTCTGTCTTATTTGCAGCTATGCGTTTATGAGAGACATTTTTTATACTGGCTTAAACGTATCTGAAGCTTTTAAGACTGACAAAACGAAATCAGTAATCCGTTTAAATAACGAAGTAATATGTTTAAGTTTGTTTCGCATATACACGAATCCATATTATAAATCAAGAGAGATTATTCGTCTAACATTTTAAAAAGGTATAGTTTATCATTCTTCAAAAATGTACGATGAAAAAAAAAAACTATTGTTAGAAACGTTTTATTCAATGAATAATTATTTCAATACCACCTACAAAAATGATTTCCAATTGTTATCAAGCCAATCGTGATGTGCCCGAATCATCGCATTTTCTCTTACCATATTACACATGACGTATTTTCGAAATTATTATTAAGAGGGCTTAAAATTTTTTAAAAAGTACGTGATTTTATAATATTATAAAAAATACATTCTAGTTATGAATTAACAATTATATTTTTATATTATTATTATAAATATAAATGAAGGGTTATTTATAATAAAAATGGTAAACGCCTCTTTTTTCCCCAGTTTATCAATAATTTCTTTAGTTATTATGTAGTAGTTTTTAATCTTTGATAACATCGCTAAACCGTAAACTTTTTTTCTTCTGTGAAGGTCAAGACCCGAAAACCAACATCTACCAGAAAATACTCCAATGCGTACGTGCATGCATAAATTATATTATTTTGTGTAAGTTTTTTTATTCGAATTAATCTCATATGCTACAATCATTTGGCACGTGTTATTATAGACTGCATCGTACTTTATTTTATTTTTTTAGGATATATTTTAGAAAACATTAGAATTTAAGTCACAACAGGAGTACGCATTTGATTCCCGGTACATATAATTTTGATTTGTGCGCACATATTTTTTTTTCTTTTTAATTTTCTTTTTTATGAAAGAAAATCCATACTGTACATACCTGGAATAGAAGGATAGTTAAACAGTATGTTTAGCTTTTTGTTGTATTTGGTATAAATATTTTACTTTTAAACATTGAAAAGATTTTCTTGGTAAAAACACAGCTGTTTTGTTAACTATTGCGGCTCTCACACTTGTTTACACAGCATCTAAATAACCGAATAACTAATAAAATAATAATTTTTGTACATCAAACACCAGCAAGTAAACGTATGCAAAAGATCACAACAGTCTGAGATGGTTGTACGCGATTCGTGGTTAAGAAACCTTTAACAATAATATTATCGATCGTGTCCCTAACAATGTTTTGACAATGTTGAAGGTTTCGACTTTTGCGTCCCTTTTCGTCAATTATTACGGTGCTTCGGAAATTAATATACGTCTGAAACATCTTTCCCATATCTCTAGGTCATACGATGCGACACACAACTGAACGCGAAATTAAGGAATACGATAACTTCGTATTTCGGCAAATTAATTAAATTATTAAGCCAAATCTTGCGTAGCACGTCTTTCTACAGTATCTATAAATTCCAATATGTCACACGTGTTATCAAACATCTCAATGTAGATGATAAATCAACATACGAAATGTTGTCTATACATTGAATACTGAGATAAATTAGTGATGCAGATGATTAGAAATTATATGCTTAAAATGCCTAATTCTATTCGAAAACAGATGATGATTTTACATTTTTCCCTGAATACTTTAATAGTTTCGATGAAACAAAATTATAATCGAACGCATTAATCATGACACCTAAAAACGTCAATGGACATATAAATACATTTTATCGACGAATAAATATATAATATTTATCAATGATTCATCGTGTATTAAATAATTATCTTTATATTCGGAGGCGTTATTATAGACGCGTGCCTACAGCGGTTAATCTGAAAAGTGTATTTTGTTATTAATTAATAATTAAAATGGTTTAAATCTTAAAAAAATATGTTTTAGTATTTTAATTACATTTTTTTTGGATACTTACCTAAATAATATATATTTTATAGAGGGTAATCAAATGATAGTTTAGTTAGTGCTGTATATTATTTTAATTATTTAGAGCGGCAATTTTCCACAGACCTACACGCGGGAAACATGTAAATACGCTTTGGTTTGTATAATGGCAAATATTATAGAGTAGAAAGTACAAAAAGAAGATCAATATCCATTTATTTTCGATAAAAGTATGCAGGTCAGAGTTTAAAATGAAATTTTAATCTAATTATAAAAATTAATTATTCCAAATAAATTATTATTTCCGACTAGTTGGCAAATGTAATTTATAATGAATGATAAGTATTCTTATACCATGATAAGTAAATTAATGATAAAATGTTAAATATTCGCATACATAAATAAAAATACTTAACACGTTCAATGCCATTGTCGACGGGTAGTCGACATCGGTAACATTGGCGGGTCGCCTTTGTCGACTACCCGTCGACAAATATAGTGTTCACTTTGATGGTTTATAATTTTTACTGGCTACGAGATAACGGTCTGAAATTTATTGCAGGCGATCAGGTTCCTTCTTACGAATCTAACGATACCATTGGTTTTTAATTTTGTTTATTTTTAGTTTGGATATTTATTTTTCACCGAAATCACGACAACGTTTATCGCCGATAATAATTGTATACCGTATTATTATAACTCAGTTGCAATTTGACATAAGAAAATGGTATAAATAACATTCCCAACACTAACATAATATGCATACAAATTATTTTATGCTATATACACCGTGTTCCTCAGAATACAGGGTGATTCGAAAAATATAAAACTATTTTTATTACGCAATGAAAATTATTTTTAATTATGAAATATTTAACATTATTTTAACCGTTACTCTATAGTTATTTATTTAATAATATATGAAATAAATTATTATTATCAATTAGTTACATACTAGGATAAGTACGTATTTCAGCATCGCGCCGTCGCGTATCGCCGGTGTCGACGCATAGTCGACCGTACGGTTTTTAACTAACCGTAGTTTCGGCGCCCCGACCAGGGCACTGCGCCGTAAACACTAGCGGAGCTCAACGTGTTAACGAGAGATGGTTGAAGTTCCATGATTTTTGCCAACAACAAATTAAACAAAAACCTAACTATTCAAAACAGCCTCGTAGTAAAATTTTAATCGCCAATCATTTTAGACGCAATATTTTTCAACTTAGAAAAATATAAGTGTACATTTTAAAAAGGAAAATTTATTACCATAAAGGAAAGAAATATTTGAACAAAATCGTGTTAACTTTGTACCTGTGGTTGCATAACACTATTAGCACGCTAAGGGTTTTCATCCGTGGATATAATACATTATTTATAATACATATTGAGCGTAAAAAAAAAAAACCTGATTAGAACTATAGTGAAATAAACAAACATGTTTGAATATTAATTATTTTAATTTTAGTATAAAATTAATTAAATTATATTCTGTCATGAAAAAATATATATATAAATATTTTAATTATAAAGTTTATATCACAAAATGATTAATCAAATGGATTTTATTACAACATATACGAACACGAACTTTATATGCGGTTGACACTATTATTATTATTATCTTTCTAATAGTGCATATTATATTATATTGAAAATAATAATATCGTTGGCATATCAAACACTGCCATGACGGTCACGGCAACAACGCGAGTGTTTTTTTTATTCATATTTTATCAACCTCGTTTCTAAATAATTTCGTCAATTTTTTTTTTTCTTGTTACTAGTGTAATTGTATTATGTCCACGAACATTTCATCTAAGGCCAGACAAATTTCAATATTCAAACATCTTAATCTACAGATAATACAATTCTAGCTTCTTTCGTCGAACACGGGTAAAAGATCAATAATCTTTAACTACTATACTTATAAAAAACCGACCACCGATTCCATTCAGCTGCTGAAAACTGAAAATGTGGGAGGTGAAAAATAATTAAAATACAGTAGTATACTGTTCATTGTTAGAATTCATATATTAACATAATATCTTCAATAACAATAACAATTTAAATGTAGTTGCATAGCTTAGTTTTGTTTTTAAACCGAATCACACAAACCTGTGTACCTACTTGCTGAATTTCTTCACGCTTATCAAATTCAAAGCCATTGTCTGTTTAAGAAGTCGGAGTAATAACAATATAGCTTCGATAACATAAGTACTGCCCTTAGTAGATAATTGTATTTATTTATATTATGATTAACTTAATATTCTACAAAAAAACATAATCAGAGATATAAAACGAAATATTTCTATAAATGTAATACTCTCATATTTAATACGGTTTCAATTCTCAATAAACTATACAATAAAATTTTACGATTAAATAGTTTGCACTTAAGTATAAATTACATTTAACTAATCTTAACAAAGATGATATTTAAATTATCTCGAAAAATGTAATAAAATAAAATATGTCCCGATGAAGTTTAATGAAAAATTAAAAGATCGAACTCTAAAAAGAATAATTAATCTATCCAGTTTCTGCTAGTAAAACATAAAAATATATAAATTAAAAATATTTAATAATACTTCACCTATTCGAGTTATCTGTTTCTAAGGTAATTGGTAATTTTCAAATCAAATCGTCAAGTTAAATTATTGCACTTTTTTTTTTTAGAAGTATATTTTGTTACTACAGGGTGTATAATTTATGCCAACTTTAATGGATAAGGATTACAGTTGAATTAAACTTGATATTTTAACATTATTTTGTTTGACCGAACAATCGTAAATTTCTCAATCTTACCGTGTCCACATTTTTAAAAACCAATACCATATAATATGTATAACACTTCGAAGAATCGGTAAGGACTAGAACTTGAGAGTATTATGATACGACGTAACAATTTTTTTATGGACATGTTTTCGTATTAAACGCGTTTACGCTTCAACGACGTTATAGTTAAAGTTGTTTAAAACATTTAAATAGTGAAAAAAAACTATGCACCGACCAACACTAACTTGTTAGTAGTTATCGATTGCCAAAATTACGATAGTCAAACGGTTTGTACACACCAGTAGGAGAGCAGCATTAGAAATATTATGCGCACACCATTAGAACAAGAAGGATACGATATCGCTGACAATGAGTAACATAACCATAGAAACCGACAGTTCGCTAAACCCGTAATAATGCATCATCGGACAACAATAATTAATAATAATAATAATAATTATCAACCCCTTCTCCACGCACACGCACTCGCATACTCGCCTACCCTTCAACTCTCACGCGGTGCACTTCATTCGTGTTTTGTTCGCCGTAAAATATTATAATTTTATGCGTATCTTGTTCGCGCATGTTTCATGAAGTCCGGACGAGTATCGATTGTCGCGCGCACATTGTTAGTCGGACAGAGCGCACACCGAACGGCGGACGGACACACGGGAACGGCCGTCGATGCGACCGATGCGGTCCGCGGCCCTGTGCGTGGTCGTCTCGACCGCTGTCGCGGCGATGGTGTGGTCGTGGTCGGCGCGCGCGGCCAATACCGCCGCCGCGGGCCCGTCGGCCGCGCGCACGCAGGTCAAATGGCTGATCAACACCGGTCACTTGGCCGGTCGATGGCCACCGCGGTCGCCGGCCAACCGCACCAGCGCTCGGCGTGCGCCCGCGGCCGCGGTGGCACCGAACGCCATCAGCCGGTTTCAAATGGTCGACGGCGGCACCGTGGCCGTGCTGGTCATGCCCACCGGCGACGGTGGCCACCGGTGTTGCGGCCGCGGCTGGACGTCCCACTTCTCGCTGGGCTTCGTGCGTCTCCGGCACGGCTTCAACAACCTGTACCCGACCGTCCAGCCGTTCCCCGACTGGAGTGCGTTCGTCGACGCGGCCGGTCCGCCGCCGGAACCTGTCCGAAACGGGCCACGGCCGCGACGAGCCGCGGACGAGTCGTCAGATTCTTCGGAATGCGTGCCAGAAGTCACGACGAAATCGTCTCCCGAGCCGCACATCGACACCTACGGCGGCCGTAACCGACAGCGGATCGTGAACGCCGTGGACGCGTTCCTGGACGACCGCGGTCGGATCCTTTGGGTCCTGGACACGGGTGACGAAGACGCGTGTGATAGCGACACGGACGACCCTTCGCCACCAAAATTTTTGGCCATAGACTTGCACACCAATCAGGTACGGGTATAAATGTACTATATCGTAATTATTAGTCGAACCTCCGTCAACCTGGCCACCGGGGGTTTGAAAAAAATTACCTTAAAAATCGATTAAACGCACGTTTTATTTGCGCTCGCCAGTAGATGAATATTTTGTAGTTTATAAATTTCAAATCTGAAAAACGGGAGAAAGATATGGAAAAATGTGATTCGTCAGTACGGTTTGTACTCGGTACCGTGATTAAAAGAACCAAAGGGATTTTTCTTTCTCACCGAATTACAAAAGAGTAACAAAATCTGTAAATAAAAAAGGTTATTTCGACGAAAAAAACAAATATTTTTCACGGAAAAGTATACGTATACGAAGTTGTAAAAAAAAAAAAAATGAAAAACACACATGAATGTGATCGACATCCGGACCCCAGTCCTGTTGCAATCCATTTACGTATCACATGTGTGCGCCGTCAGCGAGTAAATAGGTTACGAAATAATAAAATACCGAAATCCAATTTCGCGTACGTGCAGAGTACATAATAGCCGGGCCGTGCGCGAAATATTGTTATTTACGTCGGGTAAACGGATTTCGATTGAACGTAAAAAAAAAAAAAAAACTCGAAACGGAATTCGCTCATCACATCCGTGGCCGCCGCTTGATTTCTGCAGACGATAAGCACGGTGAGCCTGTCGCGCGTGTGGCGACCCGGAGCCAGCCGTTTCCAGAACGTCGTGGCCGTGTACCCGGACGCGATCGACGACGACGACGCCGACGACCACGACAACGCGACCACCGGCGGAGCAGCGGCCGCGCAGTGGCCGCTGGTGGTGATCAGCGACTCGGGCACCAACCGGCTGCTGGTGTACTCGTACTGCGTGGACCGGTTCACGGAGATCGGTCTGCCGCGGCCGGGCGACGAGAACGGCGGCGGTGACGAAGAGGAGGGCGACGACGGCCCCGCGGCCAACCGGTCGAACGGCGCCCGGAGGCCGCGGTGCCGTCCGCGAGCGTGGCCGGTGCCGCGGGCGCCCGACGTACTGTACACGGTGCCGCTGTACCCGCGGCCCGGCCGCTCCGCGCTGCTGGTCACCTACCGCGGCCGGCCGCACGTGCACAGGCTCCGACTGCAGCCGTCCGGCGGTGCGGCGGACTATCCCGCGGCCAACACGTCCCGCGTGCCGCCCGCGCCCGTCACGGCCACGCTGTCCACGCTCGGCCGGAAACCGTGCGTGATGGTGCTGCTCGGCTCGGACCGCCGGCGGACCGACCTCGGGGGCACGTTCGCCGGCGGC
>NW_020273045.1:2051669-2113509 GCF_003268045.1 Sipha flava
CCCAAACGTTGTTTTCCCGCGCAATGACGACGGTCTCGTCTTCGCCTGCTCAACCGTGGTCCGGTGCGCCGCGGCCGTTCTTCGCGGCCCACGTTGGTCGCACCGTCCACTCGAAACGCGTTTTCCTCATTTTGCCGCCGGTGTACCGCCGGCTCGCGGCTCGCGGTCGTTAGAAAATAATTGTACATCGTTGTTGTACTCAGTTTCGTATTCGAATGGAAACCGTGAAAACCAGTACTCGTACGGACCATTCGAGCGTTACCGGTGCACGGAATCATCACGTTCGTTGTTATTGAATAAAGGTTTCCTCCGAATGACGATGCACGCGTTTTGTGCGCTTGTGCGAAAGGAAAAACGGTACGAAACAAAAGTTTTAATGACATTGTTTCGCGCGGAAAAAACTACCACTCCACCGCCGCAGGATGGATCGTAAAACTTTTTCCGGATAAATACGGCTGTAACTGCGCGTCGCGTAAGCTTGTCACGTAAGTCGAGACTCATTTCGTGCTCGCCGTACGACCGGAAAATAATTCTTTCGCTCGCCGTTAATTTATGATTTCAACGCAATCGGTACAACGTTATGTACCGTTAGGATCCGTTTATTATGAGTAATCGTCCTCACGGCCGTTTCGGCGGTCGCCGACCGTGTCCTGGTGATAACGTTGAGGATTACGCAAGTGGATCATGGGAATCGGCTACGGTTTAGCTGTATTAAAAAAGTTTTTGTTTCACTGCCATCGACGATCGAAAATGATCACTCGCACGTGGTATTACTTCTAATACTCTTGCAACGTAATTTGATGTAATAGTGTCACCACTGGGCTGTGTGTGGTCGAATCACTGTTCCGACTTTCGCTGTTGAAACCTATCTAAATATATCCGTCTTTATCAATTTATTTTGATAAAAATTATCAATGTTATAGAATAGATAATTATCTTCAAAACATAAAGTATTTCAAACATTTTGTGTGTTATTGGTAAGTGATACAGGATGAAAAGGCATCCAAATGTTGGACACATTTTTTTCTTTGATTATAGAACTATATTTTTTGCTAAAATTAATAACTGAACATGAGCCATGCAAATTTATCCGTAAAGTATAGTATAATAACGTTATGATTTTTATATAAAACTTAAAAAATGAATGAAATATGTGATTCTGAATGTACACCTACTTTAAACGATAAAATTACCACGAAAGACTTATTCGTATAAGTATATATGTAATGTACACTACGATATACCAGAGCAATATTTAAATTATGTTGAGACTATACAACATGATCTATGACAGGGATTAGCAACTCAAAGTAAATAGAAAGCCAATTTGTAAAACTATAAAATTTGGTGGGCAAAATGAAAAAAAGTCCTTAGAATTGACAATTAGCATTTATTTTATACAATTTAATTTTACGATTAAACCAATACAAAACTTACCCAATATGTATAGATATGTTAGCTATGCTATTAGAAATATAATAAATTAGCTGCAGTTCAACACTAGAGAAAAATATAATATTTACGTTTTACGATCAACGTGAAAAAATAAAACACCGATAAACGCTGAAACGTTATGAAGTAATTTGAAAATGTATCATGGGGCAGATTAAAAAAGTACGCGGTCTGGATGCGGCCCATGAGTCGCCAGTCCCCCATTCCTATTCTATAGGAACACCACTGCATAAGCATACTCATTTTTATTCATTATTTAAATTGTTTTTCATACATTTTTAAGCGTCGATAAATTATTTTATGGTCGGTATAAATTGTTTATTTACATGTGTGTACATATTGAATCAAACGTAGTATAATAATTAAATTTCGTAAGCGCATACCTACTCCATATATAATGTTTGTGATGTCAGTTGTACTTGTATGCTTAATATTTAAATAATATTAAGCTATGAAAAAAAACAGTAATGCAATTATTGGAAGTATGTTTATCGATTAAAACTTATCATAACTATGTAATTTTAAGACACCAAGTAAATTCCTTGTTTGCTTTTTTTATTAAATTGAGTAAAATATTATTTTCCCTCTCGAAAAATATCGGTTCCTATTACCTGTATAAATATTTGGTGTCTCAACTAGAATATAGTAAGAGTAGCCACTAGTTAATAGGTTGAAGCGTCTAAAAATGTCTGTTTACACTGATGGATAAGATAAAAATGTTAAGCCCTCCTCACGGATGTGAAAAAATATTCGCCTATGAATTAAGTATAATATTTGTCTTTTCATTTTTTTTTTTAGTAAATATTTTAATAGGAATATCACCTCTGGAGTTACAGTGAAACCAATAACTTAGGGTGAAGCTTCATTAAAAACAGCATAATTAAATTAAATTATATTTAAACATTGACAAGAGTTAAAAAAAAAAAAAAAATATCACCGAAAAGAGCACTAGAAACATTGTTAATAAATAACCGAAAAAAAAGTTCTTTATTGTAACAAATTTTGAGAAAAACGCATTACAGTGTAATTAAGTGTATTTAATCTATTTAAAGCATTATAGAGTTCATTAAATATTTCAAATAACTGAATTATAAAATTAACTTCTATAATCTAAATTAGCATTTGCGTACACATTAAAACCAACGCAAGAGTGAAAATAATTAAGAATTTATAATAGATATTAATTTAAAGTATATCAATATTCTTTAATTAATATGTAAACTTAAGTGATAAAATCAATTTTTGAATTTTCATATCTAGAATAAAAGCAAAATTATTTGTACTTCAAGTTTAAAATACTTGTTTTATCTAAAATTCTTTAAATATAATTGTTACAAAATATGTTACACTTAAGAGATTAAAACGGAAAACTAACGTTCACCATTCATGAAAATAACGAGTTAGCTGCACCAGACATATTTTAAACTTAAAACTTTTATGTAACAAGTGAACTATAGTTAAAGAACCAAACTTTTTCTGAATACCAAGTAAAATATTTCTTATGGTTAGCCTTGTACATTAAAATATCAACCTGACGTTAAATAAAGAACTACTAATCTTATCAAAAAAAAATAATATGTATATAAACTTACAAGACAGGGTTTAATATTATTTCAAAAATGTTTTTCTCTATTTTTTTTTCTTTTTATATCACAAAAATCACTGATAAAATTAATAAATTATCTTTTTTTTAAGTCCCATTTACAGTTTTCAAAGTACTGAAGTAGGTATACATTATCATGAAAGATACTTTTGGTGTAGTTCTATGGTTCGAAAGTTTGGTACTTGAATAAGACATAATTGTAAAATATTAATACAGTAGAGTATTTGTCCCGTTTATAAGTCATAATCTAAAAGTAAAAGGATTTCATAACTCCCCATAACCGTGATCCCTCCCTTCCGGTTAGTGACCATAGTTCCCATAACATTACTGACGCTCGTAAATATTGGTTTAATGACTAAACGTTAATCAGTAACTATTTATTGAAAGTTGTGCATTTTAAACACGTTTATAGTACAGAATATAAATAAATTTATTGCGATTTGCACTTAGATAACTAACTACTAACACTTTTCGACCATAGCAACTAGATTTGTAAATGTAAAAAATTTACTAAAATATTACAATACACAAAACAGTCTGATAGTTACTAGAACGAGTACATATTATTTTTCAGCAACAATAATAATACATGATTACAATCATTATTTATGTATCTGATAAATACGATAGATAGGGATAAATAAAAAAGTATTGATATCTAGGTATAGATATACCTATAGGTACTCACGAAATAATATGCACTAGGATTTTTGCAAAATTAATAGGTAATATTTTAACGCATTAATGAAAAAAAATGAAAACATATTTTTATGGGACAACTGATCTTCGGATATTTTTGAAATAAATACTTACGACTTCTAGCAAATATCGACAACTCTAATCGCGTTTAATTAAGTTTTCTGGAAGAATCGAGAAGCGTCAAAACAGTTAACAGTCGGGTACGATAGTTTAACATTCATTATCGAAATACACAGGTTCCGGACGGTGCTTAATACTTGCATCCTATATTAATTATAGCAGGTAAGTTGCATCCGAAAAAGTCGGACGAAAATTATTAGTTAATTATTATTAGAGGTAAGTTGCATCCAAGTGATTAGGACGCAATTTAAGTGGCGTCTCTAAAGAGACAGGGTGACCTTCAAAGAGGGATGAGGTCTGATCAGGTATTAGGTCCCGTACTTTACCTTACAAAAATTACACAAACAAAATATAAAATTTAATATTACTCTTGAACAATAACACTTTAAAATTTATAAATGTATTAAATGTGGACGTGCTAAATAATTTGGTTATAATATGTATTGTTGGAATATAAAACGAGATAGGGATAAAAATAGGAATCATTGATAAATATATTAAGCCAATTACATCACAAATGCATCTGATATCCTTAAAACCCATAAAAAGTATGCAAAGTGTATCAGTGCAGTCAATATGACAGTAAAAAAAGGTCGTGGAAGGTGTCATACACAATAAAATAACGTTGTTTGGGACTTTGATGATCACACTCATTTACCAGAGGCATCCAGATTAGCTGCAATTCAATTTACTTCAGAAAGAAAAGAAAATGCAACCGTATCTACTGGTATTTCAGCGTTGATTTTAGCTTTGGCTTCAAAAAAATTACCTCGTGAAGTAATTCCTTATATTCCAAAAATTGACTTCTTAAAGAGAACAATTCAGCGACTACGAAAGAAGGAAATTCTAAATATACACCCTAATTGTGTGGAAGAACTAATAATTCCCGATATATATCAAATAATAGATAAAAAAGAAAATAATTAAAATGTTGATTCTGGAAGTGAAAACATGCGTGTTTTATTATTCTGTACTAAGGATATTTTGAAAACATTAAAATAATGTTCACAGTGGTATGCGGATGAAAAAATCTGCTCCATCAATTTTTAATCAGTTTTTTGTAATTCACAGAAAATTAAATGGTGGATCCATATTCCTATTGGTATACAGTTTAATGACTCACAGGACAGAAGAAGACTACGATATTTGGAAAGTTCGAGCCAGAGTCTATTACAACAGGTGTTGAAATGGCTTCTAGAAAATCATACATGGAGTGTTTTCCAATTACTAAACAACGGGGTTGCTACTTTCATCTAATGAAAGCTATTTGGAAAAAAATTTAAACAATACCAGAAATATAAAAGTTGTACAATATAAATTTCTCTTCAAAAATTCGTTATTTTGCTTTTCTTGCTTTTATACCACCATCAGATTGTTTGTGATGCCTATGAAAAAATACTAAATTTAGACTTTTTTGTTAAAAATAATCTGATTATTTTTGCTTTTCTGACATACTTTGATGAAACGTGGATTGATACTAAAAAAACGGGAACAAAGATATTCTTCGTTGTTTCCTATTCCTTTATGGAATGTTTTTTGAGGTGAAACATAGTGACTGGGATAAAACGAACAACATTTGCGAAGGATTTAACAATGGATTTGCTCATTTACTTTCTGGTCAACATCGTTCAATCTATAAACGAACAAATAGTTTAAGATGTCATCAAAATCTAACGGAAATTAAAATAGTTCAAAGTATAACAGGACATCTAAGTACACCAATTAAAAATAACTAGCCAGTAAGTTGGGCTGGACGAGCAAAGGAAGTAGTAGCAGATTATCATAATCGAATGATTATCTTCAAGGTATTTCATTTAATGTATACTTTCATTAATATAATTTTACGTTGCCAGTCCGTACGAGTGCGCCAACGCGGTAACCGTTTTTACCGTCTGTTCTGTCAACAACAACTGATAACGCCGTGTAGTAGTTGTTGTGATAACGTTTATATTCATCGTGTTGCCATTCCAACGTAATTGATAAGACGAACTTG
Organism: Sipha flava; assembly: GCF_003268045.1. Taxonomy (NCBI): domain Eukaryota; kingdom Metazoa; phylum Arthropoda; class Insecta; order Hemiptera; family Aphididae; genus Sipha; species Sipha flava. Next base: position 2,057,537 of record NW_020273045.1, read on the forward strand.
TAGCTTTGCATCGAACACGTAGTCCGTGCTTCACCCGTTGCGGCCGAACCGTAGATTGCTCGCGTGTTTTATACTTTGTTAGTTACTATTGTTCAGTGTTCATTGTTTTAATGTATTTCTTGATAAAGTTATAAACATTCGTGTACATCTATCCGATCCTCTGACGCTTCAACCAGCGGCCAACAGCGAGACCTTCGTTATTAAATAATCGTACGGGCCTAGCCACTCCAGGTCCAGGCTCGCTACAAGTGTTGAATCCAGTAAATCAACTCTTAAGTCTATTAAGGTACCGTCTTATCAGGAGCTATGTGGGCAGTTAGTAATTTTTTATTAGTGTCAGAAAGATCAACAGAAAAACATAAACAAGAATTTAAAGGAATTACTTCAAAACTTAGAGCACAGCATGGGTTGGTTGAAGACGTGTGATTCAACTGCCAGTTGATAATATTAATTTTTTGGATGGCAATGCCACAGATGAAACATTTGAGTATTCCCATTATGTTGAACATAAAAAAATCTGCCTTTTTTATGATTTCAGACAAATATTTGAAAGTGTTGAACTTTGTTTGATCAGAATAACCTCGAGGTGAACAGTATGTACAGCAAAAAATATTTGTTGCATATCCTTTTGGAGAATGTACCTTGCATACCATTATGGGAAAAAGTTATTTTATACTTAGTAAATTTGATCGTCAGAGTAAAGCTCCAATTTAAAGCTGTTTTAATTTGGTAAGAAAAAAATGAAGTGTAGGGATTTGTTGAAATGATAAACTATGTATAAAGGTAATTGTTTTAGGCAATTGAAAATAAAAATACCAAGGTGGAAGTGTGCAATTGGTAACAAATATGGTGATGAAGATAATTTGCTTTCGAACACTCCAGAAATTTGGAGAAAGAACGGTAAATGTCCTGCGTTCTTGAGAAACAACAATAGGGTCTTGTATGCTAACAATAGTAAACCTGTTCAAAATAATAGACAATAAGAAAATGATAATATTGCTATTGAAGAGGAAACAAAAGAGATGACAGACCCACAAACAACTATTAGTTGTCGTGAAAAAACAATCCTAGATTCAGAGCAACAAATATTAGATACCAATGATGATCATGCTAAATATGAGAAATCTTGACCAGGTAACAATAAAGAAAAAGCATGTTGAAAAAATTCAAAACTAAACTGAAGGTGTTGATGAAACTATGTCTTCAGTGGTAGTTGAATGTTGTCCAGAAAATGAGGATTTAAGTAATAATTTATATCAACATTCATGGTCGTGTGGTGGTTTGGGAACAGTAAAATATAAAGTCACCTACAGGAAAATATAATTTATATCGCACTAGTAAACTAGTGAAAGATGCAAATTATTACATGCGATCTTATCTCGGAGTTGATGACTATGTAGTATCAAAAATTTCTTTTGATAATGATGAGGTGTAGATAACTTATTTGGACTTTAAACAGTTAAATACTGAAGGTGATAGCTGTTCTCTTTGATTGTTATGGGCTACCATATATTTATTGAAACCGTGTGCAATTATGTAACTAGTTCTAATCACAGAACCACAACTAGAACTACAACCAACTTAATGCACTTAGTATCAGAATTTTGTTAACACTTTGATTTATAAAATAAATATATTAAAAGTATTAAAAGTTAAAGTCTCACGTCTAATTAATAACACATATTTGACTGCTCAAGTTGAAATCAAGCTGGTGGCATGGAACATTTGTTATAAAATACTAAAATATGGTGTATATTACAAATATATTTTTAGAAAAAAATGAATATATTTGGATAACTAAAAAAAAAACAACAAATAAAGTGTCTGATTACAGATATTATTTGTTAAATGTTGGAAAAAATTTTGAGAACTCTACCAACGGAAGACTTGAATGGTTTAATTTGTCTAGACTTATAGTACAGTCACTGGAAAATAGTATTTGGACTTGATTGTATGTCAATTTTATTGAAAAGACTGTCAGTTATTTAAACTCTACTGAATGTGTGTTCTGGATATGTTGAAGAGTATATCCAAGAAGTGGAATCCAATGCAAGTAATTAGCAATGTCGATAAATGGATGGATCTATATGTCAATATACCATATCAAAATTATGGATATATCTGTGGTGTATTCATATTATAATTTTCAAATTAATTAATGAGCTGTAAAAGTAATTGATGATTCCAATTCCAATGTTTACCGCAAAGACTTGGAGAACATGATATTCACAAGGTTTATGTGAATTAAAAACAATTATTTGATTTGTGAAAAAGATGAAGGAAATTTGAAAGGAAATTATCAAGGTGTTGCTGAAGAATATAGCTCAACGGTTCAATATGATTCTTGTACAAGGTGGCTGCATATATCATGTTTGCCCGATGCAAACAAGAAAAAAGTAGAAAATGATAATTGGTTAGCTATGGACTATGATTAATTTAATATTCAAGTAAAATTATTAAAGTAGTTACTATGAAAAACTATTGGTCATTAATAGTATTTGTTGTAGCATTTGAAATATATTATTTTTTTTATAGAAAATCCATTGTTATGAAATATGATATCCAAGGAAAATTCTCCACTTGATTAATAAGGAACAATACCTATGTGTTTACACTAGAGAACTGCTATACAATAATTCGAATTGTAATAAGTATATATATATATATATTTAACTATCATTTAGGTGGGAAAATAATTGGTGTTGGAAATGTATTAATGTTATTCTTTCAGAATTTCTTCACCTTCATTTAATTTATTTAAAATGTAATCGAACGTAGATGGCATATAATTAACGACCGGACAGATTATGAGTTACAATGTTGGGAATTGAAGTGTTTACTGATATTAGAAAAACAATTAATGATTGTGGGTGTTAAATTATTATGTTTACCATGTGATTAATTGCATTACCATTTTTATTTGGCACATTAAAAAATAATGTGTTTAATTTATCACAAATGAACTATTATACAATATTGCGTAACTACCATAAAGTCATTTTCTAATTTTTATACTTATTTGATTGACTAAAAATAGTATAATGTAGTGATACATCAAAGTAGTGTTTTGGCAGCAGTGTTTTTGTAGGCTCATTGGAGATTTTTTCACCACTTTTAATCTTATAATGTATACTTTGATCATAGGAGTTAAAAAAAAATTAAAAAACAAGAAATGAATCACAGTGTATACTTCAAGGGTGATTTAGAAATTACATTACAAACAGTGTGTACAAATATTTTCAATAGTTAAATTTAAGAAATTACATTTTCATTAACGATTTAGTGCATTTGATATAAACTTTAACTTCTAATTTGTGGATACTCAATACATTTTTAAAGTATAAATGTTGCATTTAAATTATTTTGTATTGAAAATATACTTACATTATTGCAAAGATGTTTAAAAAGACAGTGTTGTATACAATAAATATATATCGTAAAACATAATTCATAATTCATACTTAAAAAAAATAAATATATATAATAATATAATATACATGCGTCCATATTTGAGTAATTATTTAAATTTATAGTTGAAAAATTATACACCACACCAACACTATCATTAAAAAGGTAGTCGTGTAGTAATAGATAAAAAATATAAACCAGTTTCAAACCCATTACTATTCTTAGTTAAAAAATAAGTTCTTGCATTACACATTTATACATCAATATTTCATCATTAATTCAATACAATTTTGGTTGCACACTTCCATAAGAGATTAAAAATAATATTATTTTTCCTGAGAACAATTATAAATTCATTTTTTTTTTTTTTTTTTACTACAGTATAGACAAAATATCAGTTCATTATGTTTACCAAATTAATAGGTATCTGATGCCTAAACAACAATGACAGTTCAATGAATGTGTAGTGAGTTTTAATGTTGAGTTCTATCTTAGCTAGAATTATTATTAAATAAATCAGATTTGAAAAACTAGGTTTTTTTTTGGGTTTATTTTAAATATTTATTTTAAATCATGTAAAATCAATTAATAATTTTAAAAGATTTTCCTATTGTAAACGCTATTCTATGTATTTTGTCACTCAGGTGCTAGAATATGCTCTTTTATAGATTTAAATTGTTTAATTACAAACATTTTCTATTTCAATTTTAATTAATACTGATAATTTAACATAATATATACATTTATCGTTTTACAATAATAGAAACTGAAGCTTGAGTTCATTTTGTATAGAAATGATAAATGTTATTAAATATCTTAGTGTACATGATGATGAAGTAAATTACAGTCCGCAACAAGTATAAAATTATTTTAAATTTTAAACAATGTATAAGATTATCTACATTTGTGTTTTACACTGATATAATCACTATTGATTAAGAGATGGACGTTAACCTGTTATCGATCAATATCTACCATCAAATTACTAATTATTTCAATAATAATTGCAATATTTTGGTAGTTCTTTTTTTTTTTAGTTCAAATTTCATAACATTATGACAAGGGATAAAATAAATTGTTATTACTTTTGTTCTTTAGCTGACTGACAATTCTTAGTAATTGACCCATCATTAGAAGTAACTAATAATATTTTGTTTCGATAAAATTCTGCAATTGTAATATATAATGTGTAGACTTGTATAGGAATTGGGAAATATATTTTGGTATGAATGTTGCGAGTAAAAATTATTAATTGTTTCTATTAGCACAACTAAATGATAACTAAGTATGTATTTAATGTGTATTATCTTGTACTGATATTTTTACAGATTATATTAAATATCAACTCTGATATCATATACGTGTATCAAGGATTTTATTTAATGTTGGGTGCAAATTTTGAAGAAAATATAATTACATATTTTGGTGAAGAAAAAAGAACTTTCTACTTTATTACTTCCAAGTCTAGAACATTGTTCAATAACCTAGTCTTTGAGGTAAAAATTATTTTTCTCAAAGTATATTCTGAAATATGGCTTTATTTTCTCCAATATATGTTTAAACTTTGATTATTAATTGTTGGATTTTGTATAGATTGTACTGGAGAGTTTCCAGTATTTGAAGAAGTTAATAGCTATGGATTAGTGAAAATTGAACTATTTTGACCAATACATTTTGAGAAATACTTCCTTGTGAACTCCATTTGCTGAAGAAACAAAATTTTAATGAATATATAGTTTATTTAATGTTTATATAATAATGTTTATTTAATGTTTTTGATCCTAAATATATTTTTATGATCATGTTCCATTTTCATAGATATTGTTTAAATGTTGACAAATAATAGTATTTAAAGTTTTTAATGACTTTTTTCCAAATTGTATGATATGTATTAAAGACAGTTAAACCATTGCAGGATAAACGATAACATCCTTTTCATGCAACATTGCTATTAAATAAAATAGTTATTCATTTAATATAGATTTGAATTATTATTATTGTAATTATTTTTCTGATGTATTTTTTGTATTCAATAACTAGACATAAAGTGAGTCTCTGACTGTTATTTATTTTTTTAAATTTCAATTTTTTTTACTGATAATACTCTGTAAACTTAATATTGTCTATTACAGTTAAATGTGACTAAAATACTTATTCTAGATCTCATGATATAATTTGAGTATTATTTTTTTCTACAAATAGTTTTTATTTAATTACTAAGCATTGGTATATGAATTCAATATAAATTATTTATTTCTATAATAAATATTAGAATTGAGTTTTTAAATCAATCCAGGCTCTAAGTATAATGTTAAAATATTGATACAGAGTAATTTTATTGTAAACTGATTTTTTAAAATATAAATTGATTTGGCAACAAATTGGCCTAGATATTAATAAAAACAATATATTGAATATTATGCTGAAAAGTTATAAGAATATTTTTTGTTTTCTGTTAGAATCGTTGAATAACTGTTATTTATATATTGTTTATACAATATTTTAAATTTAATATATTTCAACGAATATAATTTATAATCAATAATGATAATAATAACTATTGATGTATAGTGTAAATGTTTAATAATGATGATTAATGAACTAAGTACCTTGACTTTGAGCTTATCGAGGTTAATGTACCTATTTATTATTCCATAATAATTTTGACTAAAAACTCATATATTGATTTAAAATAATTTGTCTAAGTATTTTATAAATTATAATTTTTATATAAAAATATTCTACTATATATAAACCGAATAACAAAGTGTATTTAATAGTTATCTATTTTTATATAGACGTTTTATTCCATATTTAAATATTATAATGAACCGTTAAAATTGTGTTATTTAAATTATACCATGATATTAATGATTGCTGTTGTTAAGACGTTAAATATATTTTAAATTTTTCTAGTAATTATCAATATATCGTTGCCTAAGTAGAAGTTTCAACTCTGCTTGAAAATTAAGTAAAAATTGAATTATATTTTTTATTTAAACATATTAGTTCTTGAATTAATATGTTAAATGTTATTTTGCTTAAAATGTATTTGCTCAATTGCAATGGCTGCTTCTTAATTTTTTTGTTCGATGATGTAAAATACGAATTATAGTCGTAATTTACCGCGCACCGCCCCACAAACGAGATTCAATGTTACACAAATTATAATAAACCATAATTTATTATCACAGTATTATTATTGAGGTTAGGAAAAACGTTTCAATGTTCTTGTTTACATGTGATAAAATTGTGTCCAGTGTGTTTGAAAATTTTAACTTCAATTTTTAAAAAGTTATATGAATATCTGTATTTTTACACTAAATCATTAATTTTTCAAAATTATTTATACGACCGTTAGTATCGAAGTAAATAGTGTTGATTGTGGTTTGTTTTTAGTATCGTTTTCAGTTCAATAGTAAGTCGAACCATAAAACATATCTATTGTTAATGTTAAAATTCTTGAAACAATTTGCCACCTATGTTTTACGAATCAGTATATCTTAATCCTAATTAAAAAGAAAACTCATGTTCTTAGTACACTCTGTATTGATGTAATTGATGATTGTTGACAGTGGTCAGATGTAGACACGGGTGCTAAAATATCTATACAAGAGTTGAGATGTTTAAAACATGTTCTAATCATTTAATTTAATCAAATTCGGTTTTGTTTAAATCGTTTAAAACATTTTTAACAATGTGAAAAAAACCGTTGTCTTAGACATAATTTTTATCCAATCATGTACCGTCTACAAGTTTTATTAAATATTCTGCAATAGATAATTCATTTTTTTATTTTTTTATTGAACAGTGATTAAATTATGTTTATCTTATGATCTAAGGTGTTAACAGTTAAACAGCTGTATTTAGTGTAATTACAGAAACGATTGAAACATTTTTTTGTTTTTTATCAACTCTGATATAAGTACAAAGAAAATGGCCAAAATCTATTTTTGTGTGAGGCAATTTCCCTATATGTTTTTGGGGTAGTATTTTTGATGAGTCAAATTTTCATCAGTTTTATCCCAAAATAGATTTTTAGAAAAAGGTGCCTAAGTGTTCAGATAATATATTATTTCATTGTACTGCAATTTTAAAATAACTGGTGCAACTAAGTACTAATAAGATCATTGCTTAATTTCTCATTCTATGAAAATTACAAAGTAAATAAAACTTATCTATTAGGTATAATGTTATTGATTGTATAAAATATGAATCGGTGTCTATGTATATTTAAATTTTACAAAATCAGAGTATGGATTTGCTAAAAAAAAAAACCAGAAACTATAAATTAATTTAAAATAAACTTTTGTATTTTTTAAAATATTATGACTTATAAGAATTTAGATGGATATTCATACGACTTAATCATAGATTTTATTTTTGTATACCACATGTTTTATTATTTGGTTTGTTGTTTTTTATTAGAAATGAGTTTTAATCGTTATAAAGACATTATAGAAGAAGGAGACACCGTCATACTATACATTAACCCACAAGCTATGTATGCTATACAAGTTCAGTCAATAATCGAAAACCGTAAAGGTGAAAAAGTTGAAAACGTCATGCAAACTAAGTATGGAGCATTGAAAATTTCATCATTATTTGGGAAACAGTTTGGATCAAAAGTTAATTTGTCCCATGGATGGGCTTATGTTTTATATCCAACACCAGAACTTTGGACTCAGACATTGCCTCACAGAACTCAGATCATATACACACCAGATATAAGTCTTATTATGTTTATGTTAGAACTTAAACCTGGTAGTATTGTGGTCGAGTCAGGTAATATAATTTGACTTTTATTTTAATTCATAGTTTATACAAGAAAATATTATACTCTTTAAATTTGTTATCATATAGGAACTGGAAGTGGTTCATTAACTCATTCTATGGCTTTCAGAGTACAACCAACTGGACATATTTATACTTATGATTTTCATGAACAAAGAGCAGATCAGGCTCAAAAAGAGTTTAAATCTCATGGATTGTCTGATATTGTTACTAGTCAATGCAGGTAGTTACATTTATTTTGTTATAGTTTTTGTTTGAATGTTATATTACATTTTTTTTTATATTTATATTATTGTGCTTCTTAGAGATGTTTGCCAAAATGGATTTTGTGATAAAGTGTCTGGTAAAGCAGATGCTGTATTTTTAGATTTGCCTCATCCACATCTAGTAATTCCATTTGCTATTAAAGCTCTAAAACCATCAGGTAAAATTTTAATTTATTATCAATATATATTTTACCAATATTATTTTCATAAGAACTGAAGCTTAGGCTAGAATGAAAATTTAGAAAATAACATTGTATGATTGGTTTCTAAGTCAAAAAATGCTACCAGGTGGTTCCCCTACGACTTTGACATAAAAATCTTTAAGGATGGATTGCTGGATTATATTGTTCGGATGTGAATGATTTTTTTTCATTTTTCTATTGGTATTATCAACTGTTTGTATATTTGACATTATGATCTGAATAGATTGATAATTTAATATATATATATATATATATATATATATATATTAAGTTGCTGTTCTATAAAATAATTACGTGGTTTAAGATGACATTTAGTATTATTAGATATTTAAACTCTTCTATGATATCTTTATGGATCTAGTTGTGCTGCCAATTCCTATTCTGCAAATATTAACATCATTGATTCTAATTGGTTTTGTGGCTTAAAACTTTTGAGTTAATTCTTACTTAATTGTATTAAGAAAATGATCTTTCACAAGATCAACTTTTAACAAGAATTGTTACAAATAAAATTGATATTTTGTAAAAATTTGGAAAATTATTAAATATACTAATGATAGGTAATTTAATTTACCAATAACGAATAACAGAAATAATTGTATCACCCTTAGCTCTGCTTCTAGCTTATTATCATTTAAGTTGAACATGTTGGAAAGTAAATATCATTTTTGTTTATTCAGATTAATTTATATTAAATGTTCTATTGCACTTAAAAGTGAAAATATTTTTTAACTAAAACATAATTTTAATCCATTTAAAATGTCCTTTAAAATTATGCACCACATAAAAAATTAAATTTCAATTTTTTTTTCAAACATAAAATGTTTTGTTTTATTGCCGTCTGACTTGAATACATTTTTTTTTTTTTTTTGTCTTCCCTAGGTATCTCTTTTTTGTTTAAGAAAATATCTAAAACTTTGTCATATAATTTTGAATAACTGTCTTCATTAATTCTTAATTGTATCAATAGTCAATATAGGTTTCACGATCCACAAAAAAAATTATATTTAGTAAATTATGGGCTTGTGGTGTGGACTACCTGTACCTTAGTGAAGGTGCAAGTGAGTATCATTCCTACCGTGGACACGCCTATGCTTAGAATTTGTATTATACACAATATTTAATGTATAGTCAAAAAATATAATTACTGCATTGCTTTAAGTTTATTATCGAACAAACATGCGTGTGTTTTGTCGAGTTGAAAATAAAGGATTGATAATGTTGTTGACCTACGTTTGAATGCTTGATGACTGTTGTAGTATTAATATAACGTACCTATAGAGTAGATGTCTAAAAATTGATGTCTATTCAGATGCCTTATTTCCGTTGTTGGTATACTGTTTGCGCGCGCGCCGCGTTGTAGGTGCCTTAGTACGTTAATTTCGTTTCTATCGATAATTCCTTTGTGTTTTCTTTTCTTTCACTGTTGTATCCAGCGAGTCATGGTGTATAATTATATATAGATCTCAGAAAATGCTTTAAACTGTAAGTCTTTTTAAAAAAAAAAAAAAAAAACAGTCTTTGGCAAATAATAACATATAATTGTTGTACCCGGCAGTTTTAAAGATGGTAAGACCGAGATAAAACAATTATATTACACGATAAGCTACTGTATTCGATCTGTAAGAAAATAATAACTACATGTTTATACTCGATTTCGTAGACGGATTTATAAACCTCCATAACCGTTTGTTGTGTTTTCTAAGTAACGTTTATATGTTACTCGATTATTTTGTTTAGCGTCTCCCATCGTAGAACGTTTATTATATCATATTGGTGTGTTCGTATTTCTATTGAGTATGAAACAACATTTTTTTCTTCTTTATTGGCTAAACATTAGTATTACTATCACATTTGCAAAGGATGAATCGTTTCATACGGATTATTTTCTTAATTTTAAAAACTTATTGATTATAATACACAGTAGTAGAAATGCAAAAAACGGAAATATATAATATTTTTCCATGGATATTATTACAATATCTTATGTTTAAATATTACATTTTGATTGGTGAGTAACATATACTGATCTCGTACAAATATTAAAAATATTACTTATCGTAGACTGTATAGTGCAGTAAAAATTACATTAATATTTGTTTCGTTGTCTGAATAACATTACATTTCTTTTATGTTTAAAACTAATATTCAACGAGAGGGTTTTCGTGAGGACAAGTGCCACTCACATATTTTGGTGCTTGTACTATGTGAGGTATTTATATACATAAAAAAAAAAAAAAAAAAAAAAACGCTGCATAATGTTAGTAATTAAACGTTGTTACCACAGTGTACTATTGATGCGCGTTCAATCTTGTTATTATCTTAAACGGTTTTGTGGGGCAACCGAAGGAATGTCCGAAATGGGCTTGAGGCTTGAATATCATTCGGATGGAAATAAGCTTGTGAATGCATACGAGATGCGTTTTGTTTTCCCTTCCGATGCAAATCGACGCGTGGGAAACTTATTCCGATTTTGTACGAAATGATCATTATACACGAACGTTGAGATATTGCGAAACCGTAACGTATAATTGTGTTCTTAAACGTTCAGAGACATTATTCAAGGGGCGGTACCGACATAGTTTTCGAGAAATTGATAATACTAAATTACATAATACTTGTAATTTGTGTGTTGTCCACCGAGTGGACGAGTTTGTGGTGGGGAACGGGTCGAAAGGGGCTTGAGAAAAGGTTTTGTTATAAACAAAAAATAAAAAATATACATTATTATGTTCTATATATGTAAAGAAATTCGTGAAACGTTGGTTAATTAAAATAGATGGAGTATCCGCTACCTAGACTCGAGAATAAGCCGACTAATAGATTTTAATTATATTCTCAGAATCTCATATTTCACATCACAAAATTTTCGAAAGCATTTTTATTTTTATTAATTGTTAATTAAAATTAAAGTTTCTGTTATAATCATTTTTTGAGTTTAAAGTAATATTTTTGTTAAAAAACCACTTCAATTGATGTTTCAGTGTTTGTGTTTTATCATAATTATTTAAACTTAATGCCATATATTTTTTTTAAATGATTTACATTAACAAGTAATTATAAGTATTAGTTTTTATTAAAAATTATATTATTAAATAATAAAACTGTTAAATTTATTTTAATTGTATTTTTATCCTTGATCGGTCACATTCAAGTTTAGGAAAATATAAAGTTATTTAAGTCCTATGCATTGAATTAAGTTACTTACACGATTTACTTAAAACGGTCACTAAGTACTATTAATATTAATCGATATCAATTTATTTGTAATAGTTTTTACAAAATATGCAATATGAACGTTTTAAACTGATGTATAATTTTAATATGAAAATATTTTATATATTTAATATGAACAAATCAAGGAAATAAATTACCCAAACCCTATAATTTAAGACATGTATAAAATGAACAAATATTATTATTAAGTTATATCTATCCAATTAGAATGATTATTGCATTCTATTTTTAATTGCATAAAAATAAATAATTGTAATTATTCATTGTTTCTTTCCAAAAATTATGTAATACTTAATTGTGTATGTTTAATTTATAATCGATTATAAATGATAAATGATAATTGATTATGGATACAGTTGTTTCTTTAGTTGTTTGATTCCTACTTTTTTTTGTTCAGAAAAATAATATTATTATAATACGTGCATTGTATTAAATGTTAATTCGCATATACGTTTTTATTTTTTTAAAGATATTTAACATATTTCAAATATAATTGACGTTGTATATTTTAATGTTAACGTTCACATTTAAAAGCAAATCAAATACTTGGCCGACTTAATAGTTGCTAAATAAGTTAAATTACCTCAAGCGATCATTACTAGTCAAACGTTTGGCGCGTCGGTGGTGAATTTATCTTATACTATAAGAATATAAATAATATTCCATGTCAAATAAAAAAAATTAAAACTTCAAGTTGTGCGATATGGTTTTTAATAGGTACTTCATGAAACTGGTTAGATAATAGTATGTATTCATGTGCAAAAATATTAAAATACATGTGTAAATGTGTTAATATTCTAACTGGTTTAATGTTACTTGAAATGCAAGATCACGCATGTCTTCCTGTACAATTTTTCGTAGTATTTACTTTTTGTAGAGTCAGTAATCATAAGCTATGTATAAATTATCTTGGCGAATAACTTCTCCGAAATTTTTTCATTGTAAATATAATATTCGACTTATAAAAACTATAATCATCACTATTATATGGGTTTAAAGATTATGTCGATGGATTAATTAATAAGTGCTGAAGCTTAAGATTAGTCTTACAACACAAAATGTTATGCAAAAAGCATATTTTTTTTAAAAATAAAATATTAATTTTTATTAAAATAGTATATAAACAAATCAATTTTAAGCGTTCTGGTCCTAGAATTTGAAAATAAAACTATAAATTTTATTTAATTATTTATATTAAAAAAAAGTTTTTATATTTTTAATCGTACAACATAGAATTATTTATTTTAAAAGTTATAAAATAATATGTATTCATTTATACGTATTCAAATATTTAAAACTTAATTTTGCAATACGCTTCTTTGTTGAATGTTGAATAGATATAATAATATATACGGACCTAGAGCAGCTATAGGTGAAATGTAGTTCTCGGATTATTTTTTATCGATATTCTAAATCTTAAATGTTTCCATTAGTAATGGTTCTGCTACTTTGATTAAAATCTATGAGTGTGTGTGTATAATATTTAGGTATAAGAGATAAATATCTGTGACCATTAATTCTTGTAATTATTATCAATGCTCGTTGAGAAACTCATAGTGCGGGTACTATAAATATTTAATCTTGAAATCAAAATTTAAATAAAAGACACACTTGTTAAGAAAATAATGTAAAATGTATTTGAACTAAACGGAAATGAGAATACTGTTACACCCAAGGACAAGACGTAAGGTATTGGTATTATTACGTATTATTATTCTATCGCAATACACTAATAATAAGTTTTGTTGAAACTATATATTTCTTGTGTTATTGCGTGTGTACTTAGGTTAAGGCATATTATAATTATTTGATCAATACATTTATACTTGTCAAATTATCCCGTAATTTTATTATATTAATTCTGTTGGTTAATTTAAAAAATTGGAATGTTGTTGTTGATTTATAAAACAACATACGTTTTTTTTTTTATCTCAAAAAAAATAAACCCGGCATCTATGGCCATTAGTTATATAGTTATAGTGTATGCATATAAACATTTTTTTTTTTTTTAAATCATGTTGTACAAGTTTGTAATTTTTAAAAGAAGCTATAATTTTATTGTTATCTTCGGTTTTTGGTCCCAATGCACTGTCGGGTCTGTTTTGAAGTTCTTGCTTTACCATCAAGTATCTGAGTGTAAGTCGTGTGTGTTCAATTCTCATTCGGTTTTTATATATAGATTCTTCTTTTCTTTTGAGAGAGCTATTTATCCACCTGTTAATAGTTTTTTTTTTTGATTGTGTTTAGTTTGGTGGTTTATCGCTTCCATATATTTAATCATTTATTGTTGGTCATCTCTTTTACCTGATTTTTTTAAGTCTTCGTAAGTATACACTGGTATTAGCGTGATTGCTGTACTCGTGGAGGCAATTTTGGCCTGTAGCTAATTCATTTCCTCCGATACCCGTATGTCCGAGGACCCACATGAGAGAGTGATTTGTTTATTTTTGATACAACTTAAGCTTAAACGAATTAATTTAATTTGTTCTGCATTTTTAATGCGATGTCACCCGGTTGCAATTGGATTTTTAATACTATTTAGGGTACTCAAATAATCACCGACTATTTTATGTTTTTGATGTTCATCGTTTAAGATCGTATTGATCCCCTCGAGTACCGCTATTGCTTCGGCCGTGAATACGGAGCACGTATTTGGTAGTTTGAAATAATATTTTTGTTTCTGAGTATTATTGAAATCTCTATTTCGTCTTGTGTCTTGGAAGCATCTGCGTAAAGTTCTTGGTAGTCTTTATAGCTTTCAAATATGCTAATACAATTACTTCCGTATATTTCTGGTGGAGCTTGTGTTTTTAAGAGGAACGTTTATCGTTATGTTTATTTATATTTATAAATTAAAGATGTAACTTATGAGAAGTATATTCGTTGTCATTGTATAATACAGTAACACGAATGCGTACTACAGTTCATTGTATTTCTCCGAATTGTTGTTTCTTAATGTTTTTTTTTAAATACGGTTACCTTTGACAAGAAGTTGTTATTCGCATGGTTAATAAATCAAATGTCAATATACTTCCCGAAAGGTCGCGCGACGGACATTTTGGCGACCATACATAATTAAAACGCGTTTGTTTTAGCAGTGTTCACACTCGACCGGGTTTAGAAATCGGTAACCGAATGACGTTTGAAAAATCGTGTTTTACTCAAAACCGCGTTTCACCCGTACGTATTCGTAAACGATGTGTCGCACGTGCGGATCAATGGAACAGTAAGCGTGTTGCAATCGAGTTCGGCGGACGTTCAACGACGTTCACGACCGCCGCGCGAAACGAACAGAACGCTCTCGCGCCTTCGGACCGCGGACTTGCAACTGATAAGAAAAAAATAAATAAAATTACCGAATTCGTATCCCGTGCCGCGCACACGCGCGTCGGTCGGTCGTCGTACACGTAAAGGTGGGATCCCACGGCCCGTGGCGCGTGAACTTCGTCGCTACACGCGCCACTGCACGAGCGCGCCTCTACACGATCCCATGGCGCGTTTTCAGGCGCGGCAAATTTCCGTGCCAGTTTGAATCTTTGCATTGATCATTGCGTTTCTTCTCCTTTCAGAGAACGGACGTTTGTTATTTTTGTTTGTATTTTTTATGTGTTGCGCAGTGTTTTAGTTTAATTCTATTTTTTTTTACTACCATATTTATTGTTATTTAATTGAATATACAACAATGGATGGTTATGATAAAAAATCAAAACTAAAGATTTGTGCCGTTGCATATCATGTTATGGCAAGTGGTGAAATTATGTGCCAAACAGAAAAATTGTAAGCCGCGCCACCACGTCGTGTGATGTGAATACACGCGCCGCGCCGGTTTTCCTTTGACGCGGGACACCAACACCGACAATCATCGGGAACGGACGCGCCGCGCCGCGCTTACACGAGCCGCGCCGCGCCCCATCAATCCCACGGCGCGTTTGTTGCACCGCGCAATGCCGCGCCACGGGCCGTGGGATCCCACCTTAACGTATACCGGTTTCGGGCGCGTCGAATACCGCCGGGGGTATCGTTCGGGTGAAAACGGTGCGCGCGCGCGTACGGTTCAGGACGGGACCCCCGGGTCGGTAAACGTACGTCTCATTAACGGAACGGCCGAAAGTCCGCGCGGTAACGTTCGTCGCGCGGTGAGTGTCCACGTCGGCGCCGGTCGGCCGCGAGACGCGGCGCCGGCGGAAAGCGTACACCACGAGACACGACCGGCCCTCCGACGTCGATCGAACCGATCGGCGCACGTGCGTTTCCCGCCGCTGCGGCGCCGATGATACGGCGAACTTTACGCGCGATCAAACCGTGCAGTGCACGTGTCTTGTTGCGGGGCGCCGCTGCGTTCGGTGTCCGCCGCCGATAACAACGTCTCGCCGCGACGGCACCGCGCACGCGAAATCCGGTTCAGTAGTGGTACACTGTTGTTATATCGACTCGTGCACGCGTCCGATTTTTCCGCGCAGGATGTCCGAAATCGACGATGTTGACGTTGAGTTGTCGATCGGCGAGGTCGTAAAGGAATTCGGAACATCGCCGACGAAAATTATCGCGATAGGACCAAAAAAAAGCTGTGCTCGGATAAGCGTCCGTCAGAATTTTTTTCTGGAGAGTCCTCGTACACGTGTCTCGAGAGAGATTAGCTTCGGAGATACTTTTGTTGCTAGTTCGTCAAACGAGCGAACACGCTCGTTCGGAAAATACGTAAAAAACTTTTCTGGATCTTCTCTCTTACATCACCGAACGTAGTGTAAAATCCGCCTCTCAAACAGTCTTGAACCTGCAAACGGGTGCGCACCCAGTAACGTCTGTCATACCACACGTACGTATTTTTCGTGCACCAAGTAAGCTAAAATTGCCTTTTTTTTTTTTTTTTTTTTTCCGCAATTAACCGTCCGTAGCCGGTAACCACCGAACGGCAACCAAAAACTAACTGAAGCGGATGTTCCATTGCCCCGAAGGCCGCGTCTCGGGCGACCGGACGACGTGCGGTTACCGCAACGCAACGGTGCGCGTTCAACGACTGCGGCGAAAAACGCACGCGTGCGTCGGGCCTAAGCCGATCGGCGCACGCGTACCGGGCGGTATTCACGCGTAGGATTTCGTTCTCGTCGTCATCGTTTACCGTTCGTTAAACGCCACGCGGTGCGGCGCGTAAACATATCGTAACGCGCGCGTGCGTCCGCCAATGCACCGGACGGGGTATGCACGTATTTCGTTGCTCCGCACGTATATTTATAGGCGCCCACCGCGTACGGGATTCCGTTGATTTACGGGTTTTTTCGAGCCCGCGCGAGTCCCCGTCGTCGCGTTCCGGCCGAAACCGAACGCGCGGTAATAACAATATCGTTTCGCCGTAATATATTTAGCGCGTGTCCGCGTGCGTGCGCGCGGCATATCAAAGCCGGCGCCGGCTCTGCGCCACCCGCGAGCACCGATGATGTATTTGTGTACGCGTGCACGGAGGACGACGCTTTTCGTTTTTCCCCTCCCTTTCGCGCGCACCCTCTTACCACCGATCTCTTTCGACGTATACCTATCGATACGATTGCGATCCGTTGACGCCGCGCGGTGAACGATCACCGACTCGGTTCGCTCGCACGTTCGCCATCCCGAACGGGCCAACAGGCTTAATGTGCGTACTACTACTACTACTACTACCACTACTACTACTACTACTAAACAAATGTACAAACGTACGTTGAACCCGAGGCCGTATCTAGAAATTTTTTTCGGGAGGGGTCCAAAACATGTATATTGTAATTTTATTGAATTAAGATGTTGACTTTTGATATTCGGTTAAAAATATGACGGAAAAACATTTAATCTTCTTTTATTAAAATTAATATCATATTTTCATATGATATTATGATATTAAATTAAAAGCAGTCAATGATTAATGGAAGCTTAAGTCATTTTTGACTGAAAATAATTATGTTGGTATTAAAAATAAATAAGTATTTGAAACATTCTTAAAATATTGAAGAAATTTCGGGGGGGGGGGGGCTAGACCCCCTGGGCCCCCCCCCCCCAGATACGGCCTTGGTTGAACCGTTGGTAAACACTTTGTCACGGTTGTTGCACCGTCAAACTTTACCGAACAGTGACGTATACGCGGGGCTACTACTAGTTTACCCCCTGCGCGCGGGATGATTTTTTCCCTTGTCGATTGATCCACGCGTTTTCGTTTTACCCGTACGGTTTAGACATTTTTTTTATTTCTATCGGCACTGCGTTTCTTAATAATCAAAATGTCCGCGATCGCACCAATAACTCTATATAATATTTATAGGAGCGTATGCGTCGACCGCGGAGGGAAGTGGCGGGCGGACGAACGACGTTCGGGTTTCTCGCGCGGAATGTTGGTCTCGAAACTCTCCGCTCGTCTTTCTCTTCGTCTTCGTTTTTTTTTTTTTTTTTTTTTCTAAAACGTTTGCGCTTACGGAAATTACGAATAAGCTTTGTTCCAATAGAATCACCCCTGTGCGTTCCGAGTGCGCGCGTTATTCTACGTATTACGTTGTATTATTATTATTTCCCGACTTCGAACCAATTTTTCTTACGCGCGCCCACGATCGTGACCGCCGAAGATGGCGGCGGCGGTTCCTGCACAAAAAAAAAAAAAAAAAAAATATAGAAATGAAAAAAATTAGGGCAGATAATGAAATCTTTGTGCGTTACCGCGAGCTATAAATTCATTATCTAACGCGAGATGATCGTGGGAACCGTCCCGCGTATTCCCGTCCGTACGTATTGCGAACAACCGCGTCGGCATCGCGCGCGCCTCGGCACGGACCGTGTCGCGCGCGGCTATAAATTTCAATCCGAAGAGCCCATCACGAAATCAGAGTATACCCGTCCGTACTTATATATACATACACGCGGCAGTGCAATACTTGGATAATGTGCACGCATCATGCAACGCCGGCGACGCTGTTATTACCGCCGCCGAACGCGGATATTAATAATAATAAAAAAAAAAAAAATAAATAAATACTATAAACAACGCACAACCATACCTGTGTGTACGTAAAGTTATCAATATCGCAATGTGTTCCATTTATACCAGAGTCCTGAAATTGGATTCGTACCCTCGCCTCTCGTGTCGCGACCGTAATTCAGTTTTTCGATGTCCAGTGGTATCGCTTTGTACGTCGTAGGTTTTTACCGCTTTTTTCGTGTGCTGATTTCGAGACGTGACTTCCATCTGATGATTTATTCTTCTTCTTCGTAACACCACCCGGGAACGTACTACCGTAAATGCAACTGTTATAGTATATTTTTATCTTAAAACATCGTTTCTCAATCTTTTGTACATCGTGACCCCCGAAATTGGTATAAAATAAAATCAATCGTCTCCAACCTCCTTTCCCCCTCCTTATATTAAAATATAATTTTTCTTCAATTTGTTTCCAATTTTAATCAATGACTAAACATAATTTTAAATAGGTATTGAACGATCACGAATATCATATTGATGTATACTGTTTACTTTATTATTCATAGTTCATAGTATAATTATACTGTAGATTATCTTTTTAATTTTAATTGCTATGGTTATGTATTTATTTTTTGTTTTTAATATAAATAAAAAGTTTTTCCACATCTGTGTTTAGTTAATTCTGACCGATACGAACACCCGGTTGAGAAACGTTGCCTTAAAGTTACTGCCAAATATTTGTCGGGGTATATTGGTTATTTTGTAAGATTTTTTTTGACCAATGATAAAATGAAATAAAATTGTTATCATTTATATGGAAAATTTTTCGAAATTTCATTTCATTATTAAAAATATGTTCTTCAGTCAATTTATCAAAAACCCTTAAAATACGAGTACTCTTGTATTTATTTTTCTGTTGTTCTCTGATAATAATTTTTAGAATTAATTTATCTTCAAATTTATCTCTGAGCATCTCGAAAATAATAATATTATTCTTCAAAATGAATTGTCGTTGCATCATAATGAATATTTTTGTAAAATAAATAAGAAAAACTAAAACATGTATTAAACCGAGGTTGCAAGCACTAGGATAAAATTTCAGTAAACGTAATTTGATAATAAAAAAAAAAAAAGAAAAAAAAAGACTGCACACAGAGAATAAGTATCTTAAGCAAATGTTTTGTTACTCTTTCTGTGTTTATTATGTATAAGTATACTATCATTTTTACAAGATAAAAACTTATGAATAGAATACAAATGTTAAAAAATAAATTAAAATTGATAATAGTTTTAGCTAAAATCTATAATAATATTATATTTATAGAATGTATATGAATTTCTGACTTAAGTTTAGTCCATGCAGTCATAAAAATCTATGGTTTCGGTGTAATAACAAATATAATATAAACCTACTAAAGAGTTAAAAAAAGTGTGATTATACACTCTTATACATATATGTGATTATACATATATGCGGTGTAAACCGCATATATGAATAACAAGAATTAAAAATCAACCAAAGCAAATCCGGTCTATCTATTTAATTTTTCTAAATATGGTAATTAATCTTTTTTTTTAATTTTTAAATTTTTTACCAGTACTTCATTTTGTTATTGTTACTCTCAAAAAATCTAATTAATGATCAAGTACCTATATTTATTTAAAAATACAATATTTGTGTATGAAATAAAGAGTTGATAGAATTTTATATTGAAAATTATTGTTACGCCACTATTCAGTATACTCTTACTCACGAGGTCGAACCATTATATTTATGACAAATATTAAACGAGCGAAAGGTTATGAAAATATATATATATATATATATGAATATCCATAAATTAAATTAATAGTTGGCCGATCGTTTAGTACACACTTATACACGAGATCGATGTACGCAACTGATTGATAGTATATCCAGCACGTAAGCGTTCCATATATTAATGTTCTTTAATGCCGTGTATTAATATCGCTAATATTTTGTTTGTTTAATTCGTTTTCATTTAGAACGTGTATGTATATTAATATACTGTCCGTATAAGCATTACATGACCTACTCCGCGGGGGATTACACTCTATAGAAACCGAGGGTTAGTATTTATGACCCTCTTGTCGGTGTATGGTATAGATGGATACGAAACGGTCGGAGACTGCGAGAAGACCGCTGCTACACAAGTGATGGTACGACAAGCGTTGTCAGTCACTGCTGAGCTATTATAAATAATTAAAAACGGAATATACGATAAATACACACAGTTCTATAGTTAGGAATACTAATGTTATAATACTCATAACATATACGTCTATACATGTACCCATATTTTGTTCGTAGTACAGTTGTAATATTAAACAATATTTCTTTCTTTCTTTCTTGGGTTGATCGGACGCTAGGACCATCCCGTCTCACAACCAGCCAGCCATCTCTATTCATCGCCAAATCCTTTCAGTTTGCTCCGCCTCGTAAATCTTTTACATTCCTCTTAACTAAATCTTCCCATCTCAATTTTGGTCTTCCTAAGGGTCTTTTTCCTACTGGATTCTGTTCCAGTACCATTCTTAGCAGAGAATTCTGGCTCCGCATTGCATTTCATGCGATATTAAATATTTAAAAAAAAAAAATTTCCAATGAGAATATTACACATTACAGACGAGCGTTATATTTTATTTTTATTCGAATTCACTGTGTGTACAAAACAAACGCTATAATATACGTTTGTCACACGTATTACGCCAATCGTATCCTTTTACTTGTCGTGGCTATAATATCGCCTTACGTTGCAGTCATTGATATTCGTTGCACAATTGAAAAGGACGCAAATATTGCGTTTGTTCCGAATCCGTCTCACGCGCGCCCATAAATGATTTACAATCTGTACATTTTCACTGCAGTTAATCTACGTTATCAACCTCGAATTGTAATTTGATTTGTTAGACAGACGTACATGAATGACAATTGTATTACTGCAAATCTTGTTTTGATTGTTTATGAGCAATATAATAATAAGTATTTTAAATAACTTGTATACTCTGATTCCGTGAGGGTGAATGGATCTGTATGCCTTACCGATTTATGATTTACTTTTAGACTCTTTTTAACAATTTCCTATTTCGAGTGCAAATTTTTTTAAATTATTTAAACGCTATTAAATGTATAACAAATTATTAAACTAGTATATTTTACAAACTGTGGCGGTGGCGATTTTATCCAATGTAAACATAATATATTTATATATTATTTGACAAATTGATTATCGTTATATGAATTATTTTCAATTAAGTTAAATAATATATTATACTTTTATACACTGTACACGTTGATCATAACACTAATCTCAAATCAGTTATGACTAAACATAACACAAACGTTTTGTTCAAATCATTTAGACTTAAAATAAATATTGCTAAATTCGATTTCATTCGAACACAAATTGGATCTAGATATACTTGATGCGCTTTTTCAAAAAATGAGAAGTGCTATAATAAATACCAATATTTTAAATATTTCATTGTATTTTAAAAATAATATTTTATACGCCTACAGTACCTTAATTTTAAATACATGGTATTCATTTACATGCATACAAAAATAAATTAGTTGATAGTTAATAAAAATAATAATTTTTAATTTCGTATAATTATACATATTTTCATAATCTTATAGTATAATATTAAATAATTTCAAATAATAATTAATAATATAATAATCATACAATGATGGTTAATACAAGTTTATTTGAAGTACTAACATTGATTTTGGGGAAAAATTAAGAATGTCAATAGAAAATACCGCTGTGCGGTGTGTAGGTTCCCATTACAATACGTAGGCACAATTTTATCGCTACCGCCACCGTCATTGCCACCGCGGCAGTGTGTGAGGACCTAACCGTTAGTAAAGAGTTGAAATCAATTTTTCAATATGATTGAAATAATCTTTACGTAATTGTTTAGCGCAGAAAAGATGAAGTCATTCACATATGATGCTTGTAGTTTTTGATATCAATGCTTTTAGTGTTTTACTGTTTGAACATGAAATGTGTTGTTTATATAAACTACAGTTGTCATACATATTTCTAAATTAATGTACGACTATTCCTTTTTTTAAGGAAAAATAACAGTACTTTTATTAATGGATCTTGTAGCTATTTTATCTGTAACGTATATTAAAACTGTATTACTGGTCACGATATTCGTTAATAATAATTCTAAGTTATTATTTTATTTCCAACGGTAATTTTTGATTTAGTATGAAACAAGTAAAAAATACGCGTTAATGAAAATTATGTTGCTTTTGTATTTGACTTCGACTTAAATTGTAATATAGAACGAAATTAATTTCTTACAATGATGTAGTTTATTAACGTTCATTAATACTCTGAGTCATATATATTATCCATATCAATCAGTAAAACTGTCCTCAAGTCACGCCAACATGCCAGTTGACTTGACATATACTGAAAATGGAATTTATCACATAAATAAAATCGACCGGTTGAAAATTATGATTTTCATTCCTTGTATGGTTTTCAGGTCATGATTCAAGTGTCCGTTATTATGTTATTCGTACTCAAAATCAGAAGTAACGTTTTGGTATTTGTCTAGCAAATTATTTATGAATGCCCGTGTGAATAACACGAACGTATAGTTAAACTTCTGTAAAAGTTTACGTTTGTACTTCAACGCGCGTTCGATATTTAGTATAATGTTGTGTTCTACGTGTATCTACATCGTATCAAAACGATTTCGATTTACTGCGAAACACGTACGCGAAAGAGTTTGATGGCTTGGGGAGGGAATAGTGGTGAGTTGGTAATTAGAACGGAATCGTCACAAACGAACACGCGAGGAACGACGATGAGCACTGAAACGGTTTACTTGTTTCGCGAATAGATTATAAAATAATATAGTGAAACTCTTTATAACGAATCTAAAGAGACCTGTCTCATCAGCATTTAGAATATCATCCGGCGTGTACTTTTCATTCAATTTTGGTCACGCATTAATTAGCCAACTGTTAGTTACATTCAAGTTAACATTTAGTGCTTCTCCACTTACTTTTCCATACGTAATATTGACGTTGTTTAAATTTTCCTAGCCATCCTTCCAAGGCCTTGAAATCTATAACACCAAGTGGTTGGATCAAAACGTTTAGCTTTAGTTTTCAAAACAGGCCCAGAAATAGGTACATTGTTACAACGTTATTTATGGAACAACGTCAACATAGGTCCAAGTCTTTAAATTTCGGTTTTCTTATTCTTTTACCTGAACTCCCTTACGTTTCAGCCTGCAATATTTTATCCTTATTCCTCTATGTAGTAACGACAGTAGATGGGATGAATCCAAAACATTTCCCGACATCACTTTTTTTTTTCAACTTTTTCAATTGCACGTATTATAGCGAAATTTCGATCAACACACAGTGTATTTCTTTTACTTGCCATAACGAATGTTAGCGCATTACTGTGATCATGCGTTTAATGTTAGACATTACGTCGGTAATAAAATTAACATATTCAATATCGATAATAACGATATTATTACAATACTAAAAGTAGATAATAAAAGAATATATAATCGTTCTTTGAAATTTCGGCATTATTGCCGATTACTTTCATAATTTACGATAGCACGAAAAATTATATTATGAAACACAAAACATTATTTCGTTATCGAGAGTGAATTGAATAATGTGTTATAAAGCAAACCAACCCATTATTATGTAATGTTTGTGTTATATAGAGTTTTTAGTTGTAAAGATTTTTCACTGTATAACACGCTGCGTGGGTGTATTATCAGGCGTCGGTCTAGAAATTAAAAAAAGGGGTTGCTAGTAGAGCGAGTTAACGCCATGGTTCGTTGCGTATGTTGATTTGTATGAAGTCTTTCTTACGTCTAATTGTTTAAATGTTGCCGTTGGTCAATTAACCCGTGTCCGGTATGGTTCTACCTAATTTCTAAGGGAGGGCTTCATCCCCCATAGGCCCCACCCTGTGTATTATATAGTGTTAACGCGTACATATGAAATACGGACCCGGCGCGTACGTGTCACTGCACTCGTCAAACCGATCCCTGCAAGTGCAGCGGACCCTATAAGTGGTGCACGCGTATGTGTGTTCTCGTCAGCCGCTGCAAGCCTCTTTTGCCAGCTCGTCGTCTTGGCCGTGAACTTACGCGTTGTTGCACGCGTAAACGTGTGGGGCGCAAGTGGTGCGCGCGTCACCGACGTAGATGATAATCGTGAAAAATCGACGTGGCGCATAACTTTAACGTGTGCACAGATCGCGAATTTTTTTTTTCTTTTTTTTCGATTTTTTTTTTCCTCGTCGCATATTTTTGCATACATAAAATCTCACTCGACCGGATCGTCGTTTAATTCTTCTCCCGCGACCGCAGAGCAACGTTTTACCCGTGTTCGGTCGCGATCCGCTCGCGCGTTTGACGACAACAATGCACACCTCATAATTGCGTACGTACGGTGGCTGCAACGCCACGCACGTATCCAGGTGCGGCTCCAGAGCCTTGGTCAGGGGAGGGGGCCGAGTTATAATTTTACAAAATCTTATAACAAAAAAAAACAACAGTTTTTACTACACAAATTCAAGTCGTCTATTTTTAAAATTGGCGAAAATATCAATAATATGATCTGTTTGATTTAGAATAACTACTTAATGATATACATTAATTAGTCATAATGTTGATAATCTATCTTCAGTCATCCTTGAACGAAGCCAGGTTTTTTAGTCTCCGAAGTGTAGGGAAACTCCTTTCAACCGTCATACCTCCATGGCTCTATCTACATACTTGTGCGTGTCGTATGACAGTCCATATTATAATATGCGTTTTTTGTTAAAAATATACATTTTATAATAAATACGGTACGGGCTTGGAGAGGAGGGCCGCGACCCCTAGGCCCCACCCTGGAGTCACCCCTGCACGTATCGCTTATATTCGTATTGTTGTTGCACACACGTGCTCGGGCCGAGGGGAAAACGCGTATCCGTATATAAAATAGTATATAGTACCACCGTTGTTGTTGTTGTTTTCGATATTATTGTAATACATATTATAAATCGTCCGTGTGTGTACGGGGTTTCCGGTACTAGTTGCGGTCAGGTACTGGTGGACGTGGTTGTAGGAGGTGAAAAAAAGAAGACTGAGAGTGAGAGAGAGAGAGAGAGATAGAGAGAGAGAAAGAGATGCTCGATAAGTTCTCATTAGCGAGGGACAACGTGCGCGCGTATATCATTTTATCAGTGCGAATAAAACCGGGTATTATTTAAATTCGATATCTGCCGCCGTCGTAGTATATTAAAAAAAAAAAAATAAATAAATAAATAAATAAAAAAACGCAGACCCAGAGCCGGCCCTCGGGTTAATTAAGTCTTATTTATGCGGGGACGTTTGCCGATGTTCCGTACAGATAGGGTTATCCGACGAGTGTATGTGTGTGTGTATGTACGTATAATGCTAAACAGTGTATTTTTTGCCATTACACTTTTTCTCTCTCTCACACACGCTCGTAGTCGTTGCGTTTTCGCTGTTGCTACTGGAAGTATTTTTTCTTGTAATGCTACTTGTTATTATAACATATGTGAGTGCGCTCGCGCGCGCGCGTTTATAAAAAAAGATAGGGAAAACAGGAGGAAAAAATCGACGACAACTACTTTTTTTCTTTTTAAAGGCGTCGTATATATATATACAATATGTATGTATATATATAATGTATACAACGTATAGGTGCTCGCGGTGGACAGATAATCTTCTTCGAGTTCTCGAGTTGCATCGACGTGCAATGCTCGTGTATTACTATATAATAATATGTGTATAAACAATGCATTTCTGCACTCGCATACCATTGAACCTGCCCCGGTGCATACGAGAATATTGTCGTCCCACCAAACGTATTGGATTTTTGTAATTTACTCGCGAACAAACGGTCCGTAGTTGTTTGATTACATACTGTGTAAAAAGAGTACATTTCTCGATGATCCGAAAAAAATTGTACATAAAACATATAATCTGCTAACTCAGCAATTCGAAAACTGTACAATGTCGTATACGCATACCATAGCATCAGTGGCGGCATGAAGGGGGTGTATTTGAAGCACGTGATTCACAAAAATAATGGGGGGGTAGGGGTCCCGGTGGTTGGAAAAGGTAATAAACTCACATAATTATCTAATCAACCAAATCACTGAACAGTAAATACTATAATATTGATTTTGAACGAGAAAAATTTTTGGGTGAGCGGTGTAAACATTTTACATGTGATCTAAACAAAAAAAAAATTTCAAGCCGCCACTGACGGACATAGCACATATATTAAAATAAACGTCTATAAAAAGCACACTATTATAATAGTTTCATAATGCAACAGCCGGTGAAGAAGCGATTTCATGACGAAAACACAAGCTTGGCGTAATGTATCGCTGGAATCGACGCGATTTGACGGGATGATTTTTTTCGTGGATCGAACGTCGCAACGTGTCCCGGGGTCTAAAACGCAGCATTAACCACAGCAAGGCCGGATTAATCACCTATTGGGCCCCGGGGCTGAAATTTTATACGGGCCCTTTTGGCAAAACATGCTTTACAAAGCCGCTCGTTATGCTCGAAAAACGATAAATTTTTTTTATTATTTCGCAAATTGTCAATTGCATTATAAAATTATAAAATTAATAGGTGTATAAAATTTATGTCTATAAAACTACTGATTTTAGTGTGATAAAAAATGTGTATCGGCTTAACATTTTTCGGGCCCCTTTCACTTGGGTACTCGATAGGGCCCCGGCTAGACCCCCCCTCCTTAATCTGGCCTTGAACAACAGAACGCATAGTTAAACCGATACAGGTAACTGTCGAACGAATTCGTAGTTAGAGACGTTTTATAATCGTATTCCTCCGTCCCTAAGAACGTCCGTCTCGTATCGTTTGTTCCCACGAATAATAATAATACGTATCTATCTGTGCGTAGAATATGACGTCATGGTCCATCCTGTGGTGGTGGACCATCTCGACCCTCGGATGATTAAAAAACAATGATAGCTACGATTATAAATCAAACGGAGGAAACGAAAAACTCGTTTCACTTAACGAACCGCGTGCCCGCTGCAGATAATGTACACCGTCACCGTCATGAGCGCGCTCGCCGTTTGTTGTTTTCGTCGTACGTAATACATGGTAATGTTCAGTGTCGCGCGTTTGACGTGTTCGGAAATTAATGCGACGGCGTCCTGTCGGCCTGCACTCACCAGGGGCGGCTCCAAAGCCTTGGTTAAGGGGAGGGGGTCAAGTTATAATTTTACAAAACCTTCTAACAAAAAGAAAACAACAATTTTTACAACACAAATTCAAGTCGTCTATTTTTAAAATTGGCAAAAATATCAATAATATGATCTATTTGATCTAGAATATCTATTTTATGATATACATTAATTACACGTAATGCTCATAGTCTATCTTCAGTCATCCTTGAACGAAACTAGGTTTTTAGTCTCCGAAGTATGGAGAAACTCAACCGTCATACGAGTACCTCTATAGCTCTATCTACATGTTTGTGCGTGTTGTATAATAGTCGATATTATAATAATATTATGCATTTTTTGTTAACATTATACATTTTTTTATAAATGCGTTACGGGATTGGGGAGGGGAGCCACGGTCCCTAGGGCCCCCCCTGGAGACGCCCCTGGCACTCGTTTGATTACATACACGTAATGTATGTGTAATGTTTCCAATGCTGTCGAATCGGGCGATTCGTCAACGGAAATATCGGGGTGAAGTTAGGAAACACTACCCCGTGACTTTTTCCTCCGGGAACAATATTATTATAATAAATGTTACGCACGAACAATAAACACCAACTGTTAGGTATTCGTTTCGTATTTGGAATATTATCACGTAATTCAATTATCCATTGTTGCGGTGAAATGGCTGCAAGAACGAGTTGCGCAATATCATTTTTCTACACCGACCACTTAACACAACTGTTATCCTTTCTTAGTGCTGCGTGTAGTAAGTACACTAAAAAGTTCTTCGAAGTTCCAATTGCTAGCATAGAAAATTTTAGCGTCGTACACAGCGAACAGTCCTTTTTGAAATTGTGTACCTGCACACTTTGAGAACTGATGTACATCGGTTTGTATTTATACATGTTCAGTTCCTATAACGTTAGCCATAACGTTCCTATAATCCTTAGCAAACGTAGACGAAACGAACACGGATTGTGACGATTATTGCCTATACCAAACAACTATCTACTTCGTATCACAGTAATTGGTTATAATTTAGATCATATAGTTTTATGGTGACTTATCGACTCCTTCAGCTTTCATTTTTTAACTAAATCCTTTGCTGTCACACAAAGTAGTAATATATTTATCGATTGTTTTTTTGATTTTTTTTTTTTTTTTTTTTGGAAAACGAAACTTAAAATGTTAGGACTTCTCTCGCTATGCTTTCTGGCTTAATTCGCAAACTTGAGTGCCATCACGTGACATTTTTTGTAGAGATAGGGGCTTCGCTCCAAAGGGAATTATAGTCAAAACCTAATGTAGTTTTTGTACAAACCTTGATACTGTTGCGGATGCGATTATGTTTTTTATGTGAACCTACAACTTCGCTGCGTAAGTAAATCACATGTTTCACGTATAAATGAAATTCGTCACTTTTCGTCAAGTTCTTTTAAAAATGTATAGTTAAAAATTCACATGATATTCAATTCGAATAGTTATCATAATTAAATTACAGTAAATAAACTATTAGAAATGCATTACATTAAAAATAATAATCATAGTACATTTATAATATTTGTAATATACATTTGACAATTACGTACGCTTTCGAAGGACCAAAGCCATGTTTATTGTTATTCCGTCTCCACGCGCAATCGTATACCCAAAAAGGTTAAACGCTTGCAATCGTACTCCGCCGGTGTGTAAATCATACCACCTCGGAGACGAAGAGCGACCGGCGTTCGATAACACATTTTAGGGTAGGCGTATTCTGTGACAAATTTCCTTTCTTGGCTGGAAAGGAGGACCAACTTCTTAATTCTGGCCATGCTAAATGTGGAAACAAGACTGTAATTTGTGTGTAAGCAGAGGATCCTAAGGTTCTTTGGCCACATCATAAGAAGGTATGGATCGAGCCTGGAGAAACTGATGATCGAAGAAAAAACAGAAAGGAAAAGAAGCCGTGGAAGAACACCAATGCGTTGGATAGACCAGATCAAAACCATCACTAGCTATCCCCTGGTAGAGGCCATACGATCGGCAGAAAACCGTGAGTTTTGGAAAGAGATTGTTGCCAACGTTAACTGATGGGTCACCAGACTTCCGCTCTTGGAAGATGGACTCAAGAAGAAGATGGCAGAACACGGGGAAGCTGGTAACCTGTTTTGTTTTAGATCACTAAGGCGCAAAAGTGTTACTACCGCCTATAAGATGTCTGTTAATATGATAGATGTACTTTGTTGAATTATTTATTATTCCATCTATATACATTGTTAAAGTACGAAATTGTTATTCCGTACACGTTTAGGATAAGTAATTTTGTAAAGATATGTTTATGCAATCATAATAAAACGCTTTTCGAATTATATTTATGCAACTATAAACATATTTCGAGGATGCGTGAGAAAAGCCATCGACGTTTTGCTCTCATTGATAATCTGTATTGTATAAATACACCGCTAGAAAAGATTTATCTCGAGGTTTGAACTGTTGACCCAGTCTTACCGAAATGGCCAGATCCGTGCCGGATTCGTCTCCTATAATTAATCAATTGAGTTCCATCGGTACACGTTTTTTATTGTTACTGTCAACTTATACTATAGTAATGTAGGTATACGCACCGTATTAGTTTTGTACAACGAAATACGTTGTGTTTGGCTTCTGTTTTGATGATCGATGGAAAGGCGAGAAAAATATGTATTTGTTATACTGTGATATACGTGGTGTTTATGCATATTTTTTCGTTGCAATAAATCCGTTCGTGCGAAATACACGGTCAACAATCTTCCACAAATTAAAACACGATGAGAATTTATGATTTCGCGTGCATCTATGTGCGCTGTATGTAAGTATATATATATATATATATATACAT
Organism: Sipha flava; assembly: GCF_003268045.1. Classification (NCBI taxonomy): domain Eukaryota; kingdom Metazoa; phylum Arthropoda; class Insecta; order Hemiptera; family Aphididae; genus Sipha; species Sipha flava. Next base: position 2,088,484 of record NW_020273045.1, read on the forward strand.
ATGCATTGCTCGGGATTAAATGTACACTATTACGCGCATTGTATGGAAAATAAAAGAGATATCACGTTAAACGCGTAAACAGGATTTACTGGAATACGCGATTTATACAGTGTCCAAGGTACCCATGTTATTACAACATACCGCGTGCACGTATAAAAGTTGGAACAAAAACGAGTTTCAAATTCTTCCAATATTGTAAGTAATGAAATGTAAAAAATAATACCATAACGTATATACTAGCGTGGTCAAACGTATTTATTTATCATCGCGTGCATGCGAAGTGAACGATAACGTTATTAACGCTATTCATTTTCGATTTTCAATTAATAGTACAGAACTTCTCGTAACACCTATAATAATTATAGTTATTGAGATCCGTAGTAGGTGTACGAGAAATTTAGTATTCAGATCAAACGATAAAGCTCGTACTACACATTGGGGCGAGGTGTTAACGTTCCATTCGATTGTTCAAAATTAAATCTCAATTAAATGTATACAAAACGTATTTGAATGTGTATTTACACGTGAATTTTTCAAATAAAATAAAATCTTTTTACAATAAAGATCATTAGTTTTCTATTGAAATGTTGAGCAACATATTTTTGGTTTGCGGGGGGAAAATCGCATAAGATTGCGAATGATCGTGGAACACGAATCACTGGGTGTTTTCATAACGATTTCGATTCCGCAATACGAGTTGCGGACGACATATATTATATATTTCATGCCGTTCGCCGTATCTGAATATTATTTTTTTAATTCGGAATCGTCAGTTATGCGTTCGTTTCCCGTACCGTTCCCGGAGACAGGTATACGCAGTGAACATGGAATAATATTACGTCCGCGGTGATTTAATGTGCGCTTTCTTGATCGCAACAACCGCGAATAGATTTCCGTAAATCATGACTTTCACTGACGGGGTGGTGCAATCCATTTCCATTTCCATTTCATGTATAAAAAAAAAAAACCCATCCTCCCACAATTCGCAATCCTTATATACTGTTTATTATGTATTGTATTTATACGCGACTACTGTTTATTATACATAAGCTTTCTAGTTTTTTTTTTTCCACTTGTGTTCGAGCTCTCGACTTTGGAGAGTGTATAGTATAAACTATATCCCGTATATACGTAGTACGATATTCACTCGTGTACACAATACCGTCGTTCACATTTTATGTGTATGTACAACCGAGCGAATGCGTGCGCCAAGTGTAATTTTCGATTTTGCAATTCCATATTTGCCGACGGTGCCCTAAAATAAAAATAATAATAATAAAATATAAATTTTTCTCGAGGATCTCCGTTTTTAAATCGCTCGATCATGATGGGCATTGCACGTTTTCTGGTTTCAAATGATTCAAACGTTGCGTTACGTATACCTATACTGGTCGTGCCTCGCGCAGTAATCAAAATCTTCTCGCAACATCATATACATATACATGTTCAATATGCAGTGTACGCGTTATTCCATTACGCTGTACTTATTATTCGTCTGAAATACTTTTTTCAGACAACCGTATTTCTCACGCGCATCTTTTCCACCGTTTCCTTCTCGCGCGACCAACAACGAGCGCAGGTATCGTCGATCTATGTTATATATATGTACGCACGCCTCGCCTCCGGCCGTCTAAATATATACATGTATGATTGTACAATGTCAAACACCACGTTTGACCGTACACATTATAATATTTACTGTTATTGTCGTCGTTACTTCTTGTTAAACGGTTATTATTACAATCGTGATGCATTATCTATAAATATACAAACAAGATTTGTTCGATTTTCAATAAAATATAAATCAGTATACGTTTATATCGTATATTATATACGTTTACTCGTTCAAAACATTTATATTAAAAAGTAACGTTACATTATACTGATGTACTGACAGACCGTCGTTTGTATGAAACGTACTCGAATAACGTAAATACGATAAAAACGATACGTGTACTGTACAACGTCGATATGGCGTTATAATTGGTTTACCATCACGCGTTTGCTAATTATGCATATTACTGCGTTATTAAAACTAAATCTATACCGCGGTTTCCCGTTCAGAATATCCAATTTAAAATACGTGCTTTAAGAACTGTCACTTGTTTGTCATTAGCAAACATTTACTATATACGCGCACGTGCTAGATAATTATGCGAAACCTTCGTAAAAGTATTGATTGTATTTGAAATATATTAACTCCGTCGGTAAAAACCATAGAAAATAACGACCGGGTTGATCGTCTGCGGTCGTTGCAGAAAAAGAATAGGTATTCTCATTAAATTTAAATAATACGATAGAATCATAGAGGCTTCCGAGAAATCGAAGAATTGTTGTTGGTAGCTCACAGGAATTTCGCTTGAATATAATAATAACGATACAGGTCTCGGAAAACGTAACGTTGGTGCTGATGCGATTGCTCGTATTTTCCTTAGATTAAATTATAAAAAATGTTATGTGTATGTGTATAAAAATGTTTGATAAAATTAATTTTCGGAATGAGTGACCGCGCGTGAACGAGTTACAGGCAAATCGACGAAACAGCCAATGAAAGCGATTCGTTGGAAACTAAATGCACTTCGATAAATATTTAAATTTTTCGCGTGCCACGGATTCGCCGATGCTTTTTACTAATGTTGCCCGTGTGTGTGTACAGGAGGCGGAAGGATTTGTACGTTTTCGCCGTGCATAGAACAAGTGATTCGCACGTGCCAGGCGCTGCAGGACCACGGTTTCGTTCACCTGAAGACCGTCGAATGCCTGGAAAAAGAGTATCAAGTGCTGAACAGGACGGTGACCACGTTCGCCTCGGCCAGCCGACCGCCGCCCGTCGCTACGGGGCCGCAGGTACGACGATTCCGTGCACGGCGCCACTAGCACGTTCACGTGCCCGTGTACGATAGCGCGTCGTACGCCGCGCACGGGAAACGTAGCAGTGCGGATGATACAGAGCGTTCGGGGAGACGGCGAAACGAGTGAACCACGGGACGGTAACTTACCGCGTGGTGCGCATGCGCTCGCGGTGCGAGGGCGTACGCGCGCGTACGCTAACAGAAACGAAACCGGTACCTGCGCGATACGACCGCCTGTACGCGCATGCATTACGCGTTGCTGCGGACCGGTCGCGCTGGTAATTTGTTTTCGACAAACGCACGCGCGCGCGCGCAAAGCCGAACTGGTCCACGTCAAACGTTATAATTTTTATCGGGACCACCTTATACTTTTTTTTTTTTTTTTTTTTTTTTTTTTTCATATTCTCTCCGAGCCCGTACGGGGAATCGTTGAGATTCCTGTGCGTACGGAACGGCCGTCGTACGGGCGCGCGCATAATGCGTACGCGACGGCTAATTGTTCTTTCGGAACGGCCGTTCGTGGCCGCGCGGAGACGACGCGGGGGCGCGTAGGAAACAGCGCGCGCGCGCGACCGAGAGTCCGTCCGTTGCCGCGACCGCTCGTCCGCGCGCACCAACAACACGCCGCGCGTTCAAGTCACTCTCGGCGCACTATCTTCGCGTCGCGTCGCGCGCAGCGCTTTTTTTCCGTTATCCGATGTCGTGCGCTACTGGTGACGGTAATGAAACCGTTCGGCGTTCGGGTTTGTCATCGATAGTTTTCGTGTTCCAATCGTACGGCTTTCGTTGCACACCACTTCTTTGTCGTCATTTCCATGCACCGACAAGACAAACGCTTTGGCAAACGCTTCAAGTCTTACGTACCATTATTTTTGGACACACAACTAATCAGAACTAATATGTATTTTATGATATCCGACTTATATGATTAATATCACACGAACAATTGTGCATGAGATTTTTGATTAGGTTAGGTCAAAATATCATTTCAATTTGAAAACGTTTAATCATTTTTTCGTTTACCATAAATAATTCTCGAAAGAATACTGATTCAATGTTTTCGAATCCGAAATCCGGGTTTACAGTAAAATCCAGATTTCGGATTTCAAACTTCAAAAATCCGGATTTTTCCCATCACTATGTGCTACACGCAGTATCGTGCTCGTCGAATCCATACGCACGTACAATGGTAATAATAACGTAACATTAGGGCTTACGTCCCTCTCTGTAATTATGTATTTAAATATTGTACAGCCGTGTAAATATATTTACTATATATTTATACGCTACAGCGTATATGTAACATTTACTAAATAGTAAATGATTATTTGCATACTGTTAGCATACTGAGTAGGTATAGACTTCTGTCGCCGTGCGTGACTTCTTGTTTATTTTGTTATTCAAATTTGAAATAATGTTGTATTTGATTATTTTTTGTTATTTTTCTTAAAAAAGTTTATTCGGCATTACACGACGTTTAAATAAGTACCTACAAATACATGATCGTAACGTAATGTTAATATATACCCGTAAACGTATGTATTTAAAAAAAAAAAAAAAAACACTAGGTCATCATCGAAGAAATAAACCGTTCATGTACCTTTATGTATATAAACATCGGTGGATAAAATATATGTTCGAAATCCAGTCGAGTAATAATCGAACCTGCTACAGGTACCACTTAATACAATAATATAAAGTATTTGTGCGATAACAATATAATACATTATAGGCATTGAGAGTTAGTGATGAGTCTAAAATGTACCGTTATTATACATTAAAAATCGCCATTAATGTTCGGCTCAATCGGATGACATTATAAAATCAATGTTTCTGTGAACGGTATTACTGTTGAACACTTTATAATTACCTACCTAACATATATTATTTAAGTGTTCTTGTACAGTTATTTTTTTATAACATGTTTACATTGTTTTCTGGTAAAGTGTGAACGTGTGTGTTTTGAACGAAAACCCTCTAAATTAACGATTAAATCATGAAAACAAAAGAAATAATAATCGGTACATGTATGACGTTTATTTCGTATAGTTCCGAAATAACTGTACTAAGAGAGTACCTACATATATATATATATATATATATACGTATTGATCGTTACAGTTCAGTATACTATCCTTGTTTCAGCGTTGTAATTTATAGTCTTAAAACGAAATGAAATCTATTAAACTATTTCGACAGATTTCTATAGTTATAATAAAATGGCAATGAACCATTTGTATTACGTGCGCATTGCGTTCGTTGTGCGAGTTAGTCCTCGTTTAACACATCTACACTTAAAACATAACGAGGGAAAAATATTATTTCTACGATTCCGGATCCCAACGATGACGGTTTTTGTTTCTCGTTTCGTTGGTTCGATGTGCGGTGACACGCATTAAAATTGCATTGAAGTTAATAGGTTTTGAAATCAAATCGCGGTATTCGAATCCGAGACGGTACGGGAACCAAGTTCCGAAATGATCTATAAAAATTCTGCCGTGTTTAAGATGCGGATAATTACTGTGTTGGAACTTTTATGACGTCGAGCGTATACGAAATATCAGTCTCCACTGGTCATGATGACTCGCGAGTCATGACGTACATGTCGAATACAACGTCAAACCGTGTACGTACGATCGATATCATCTTTACACAATTCGTCAAGTACCGTACACGTGTTACCAATCACGTGTATGCTGTGACAAGAGTTAATATTATTTTTCAATTCGATTTCAATCGGAATGTTCAATACCGACTCAAGACATGGTAATACCGAGCGCGTCGAACGGCATAGCAACAAGTATGATTACGTTATGGTGATTCACAAACGTGATGCGATTAGATTATTCACAACACACGTATTAAACGTATATTATTATGTACTTATTTTTCCAAGGTTTTTCACATCCGATTTCTATTGAAAATCGCATACCTTTTTTAGCTACTTATTTTGACTTTCCACGTTATTTCGTATCTCAAGGACGCGTATACCGTATATATTTTTATCAGATATAATACGTGTTTGTAAAGCGCGCTCTTGAATTTTGTACACGGAGTCGAGTGTGTATTTTCTATAGACACTACATAGTGTTAAATGTCCTTGATAAATTTAAATTAATTACAATTACGTACGTCCTCAAAGTGCTGTATTTTATACTTGAAACGAAAAGCCAGTATCGCTAAAAACCAAACGTCATACCACTTTGAATTTTAGACGAATAATTATATATATAATGGCTGAAATATATTTACCGAATTTTCTCATACCAATAAAAAATTACTCATGGTTAGTGCGGTTAATGTTAGAGCATTACGAAAGTAACAAAAATATTGTTCCATTATAATAATATTTTACTGTGTAATAATGACTAATGAGTCACGTTCGTGTTCTAGTGGTTAATATCATGTAATTAATCTACGAGTAAAATTTATGTGATTGAGTTTAAAGTATTTTGTATAAATATTGGTTTGATTTTATGGTTTGTTAAATATTCACACACACACACACACACACATAAATATTATATGTATTTATATGAGTGTGTGTGTGTATGTGTGTCTGGCGATAAAATTGTTAGAAAATTATCCATAACTTTTTAAACATAATTTATGCAAGATAATTTCATAATCATTTTCTCATCATCGTTATCTCATTGATATTGGTTCGCGTTTAAAATAATATTGAACGTAGAAAATTAGAAGATGAGTGAAGTCGTATTTCCACCCGTGTATTATGTGTATAAGAACGCCATTATCTTCGCGAAAATCGCCCTAGACATAGTACATTTATTCAGGAGTTAAGTTGATTTCTGCAGTTAACTATTGTTCTCGGGATCAGAATCCAACACTAGTAAAAATATAATAACTTAATGTTTATACAAAACACAATACTACAAGAAGTTATGCGCGCCACTTGTTGACTATAGCCGCACGCGGACGACGACGAATCGTGCGTGCAGATGGTTTTTTATATTTTATTTCTATTTCATCTGTCAGATTAATACATTTATTTGTATATTTATGCGCTTCGAATGTTTTACTTGAAACGAAAAAAAAGTACGACTTAATAATATTTATATGTGTATATTATGCAATAATATAAAACGCGTTCGCTTACATCGAGTTTTCCGTAACGCACTGGTATTATTTATTTATATGTTCTTCAAGTAAATTTATATATCTGATTAAAAGAAATCTTAAACTGGCATACACGTTAAAACGCAAACCATAGGTGGTTCTTTTTACGAGCCGTTTGCTGTTTACACGTAAACGCATACAGTGGTACAGAATCTGCAGCAGTAGTACATAATAATGAATTATATTATACAGTGCGGATAATATAACATTATTTATAATATTCTATTTTTATAACTCGAACATGTTACATATTATTAGATGCAGTTATTGTTCGGCGAAATAACGACTATATATGTATAGTATTTATATCCAACAAACCGTACAGACGTAAATCGAAGAGCAGTATGATTGGAGGGAGGAATGAGGAGAAAATTTAGGCATAAAGGGGTAGTTGATATCATTATTTCTCTGTACCGTTTCAAATCATGTTATGGGGTTGATAATGATCAGCCCTATATGATTAATAAATATGTACTATAAATGTTTCAGCTCAGGTATACTTACTGTGTATGCACATGTGATCGAACGGCAGTTATTTTAAAACGTGCGGATATGCTAATAATAATACATTTGGCGATAATTTATTCATTTTTACAGAACGCGATCGAACCAGAACGAGAAGATAAGAAATTCGTGGCTTGCGTCCCGTCCACGTCTCCTCGTGGTCACACGGGATACCTCACCACGGCCACCTATCCCGTAGAAAACCAACCTCCGCAGATGGTGAAAATTGAAATCAAGTGCGAATAAATTGATTTCTTGACTTCGCCAAAGTAAAGACGTCCACGGTATTATTATTATTGTTGTTGTTTTTTTTTTTTTTTTTTTTTTATATACTATTTGATATAATATATTTTTATATTACACATACATACGCACATACGAATATTGAGCACACAAACGTTCTATTGTGATGGTGCTATATAATATAATAAATAATATATAAACGTGTGCGTGCGTATACGAAAGACCTTATTTCATCTATCTTTCTCTCTCGCTCTCTCTCTCCTTCACGTAAACTCCTTCTAGAAAAACGGTAGCGTTGACAATAGAGGTCTGCCTGTTATTTATGGGTCAACGTTTATGTATCCTTGCATAAGAAGAAGAGCATTAGCCAATACTTTGAGCGCTGTTGCTGGTGTTGCCGTTGCTGCTGCTGCTACAGACTAGATAAAACTTATATTCTCCGGCACGGAGGTCTCATAATACACGGAATAGGTCATCTGTACACCGAGATCTCTACAGGGTTAAGAATACGAGAACAATGAAGTGAACGTTTCCCTTTGTTTCGTTTACGTTATTTTATTCCCATTTTTGTCGCAATTCCAGCACAAGAGATCGCGGTGGTTTTAACGAACCCATTACCCTACCCGACCGTTTATTTTGGTATTATAACATTCGTCGTTTTGCACAGCACTTAAGTGTATTGTACTTTTGTTGACGACGGTTTTCACTCGTCGACTCGACCGACGACAACCACAATCACATCGACGAAAATAATGCAAACGAGACCGATTTATACATTTCGCGTGGTACAAGTCGCGTTCGCCGCGTGCATAATAATATTTTTATTTATTATTATTATTATTATTATTATTATTATTATTATTATAGGCGCACCGTCATAAATAATATAATAAAAATACGCGTACAAGGTATACGACGACGACGACGACGACATGGTATGCCGTGTGTAAAAGACACCGTGGGTCAATATTAATACCCGTCGTCGTATATGGAAAAATACCAGATGAGAAAAAAAAAATAGAAGAGAGGTGGAGGAGAAAAGATAAAGATCCTGGCGGTGGGTATGTGCGCTTCAAATTCAGGGTCACAGGTTCAACAGAACGACGACATGTGAGGTATGTTTATATAAGCCCCGCGTGCATACAGTGCAGCTCTATACAGTACGGTCTAGACCTTATTCAGGTTATGAACCGATTGTTTTCCAAGCGCAGGTGCATGTGTGCGTGTGTGTCGATCGTGGTCCTGATGAAAGTTTTGCGTTCGCGAACGAGATATGCGAGTATGTCTTATACGACAATCACTGTAATATACGGTTGTGTATACGCGACATTCGTAACACCTCCAATCGTCAGTTAAAAAGAAAAGAAATTGCTGTGAAATTCAAAAATGTGCCTGGTGCGTGTGACGTACGTGATTTTTAACATTCATTTTGATTAACGGGGCATTTTTTTCGTCGAATAAATAAATACTATCGAAGTATTGGCCATAAGCGATCAAAACACGATCGAACGGCCGGCGGGTATCGCCGCGGAAGACGCTGCATGACCACCAGTAAAGAGGCTAGAGCAGTTGATAATCGGTCGAGTGAAATGATATATTACGCGGAGACTTGCGGATATGTCGCGAATTTCTGTCGGAAGTGAGCACATATGCGGTGATTTGTATTGGTACGGTAACTGTAACGTAATTTAGACGCAAAAAATTTTGGTTTTCTCAGTTATCATCGACACATACGTTTATTTAGGTTAGTCTTCGAAGTTGTGAAGAAAAGACGAAAATAAAGTCGCTGAATAATTCACGAGTTATGTTTCAGAAATAATGCAACTGTTTCGTAAGCGCTTAATATCGAAAGTATTTGATATTCGGAGACAAATAGTTAAAAAATTCTGTGCATATTTTTTTTGTGCTTTTTAAATAAACTAACTCCTTGTTGGTTCGTGTCTATATTTTTTCGAAACCGTAAACAGATCAGCGTTAGCTTATATGAATTTCCCGAAGTATAGACATTAATAATACGTTACGCGTAATCACTTTATACGCGTACGGAAAACAAAAATCAAGACGGCGACGGGCACACAAGAATCGAATGTAATTATTATTATTATTATCGTTATTAAACGGACATCATTTGAATATTTCTAATAATATAAGCCACGTTCACACGGGTTCAGTACTCGGTCGAGTCACCAGGTTGCTAAATCAATTACTAAATTGCGTCCAGTGTGTGTCTAAACGTAATACAGTGAAATCCATTATTGTTCATTCCAGTGATTAGCTTTGTAGGAATGTATCACCACAGTCAACGTATTATTATTCTTTAATTTTTAATGTATTTGTTTTAAATTTTTTTTTAATTTATTTTGTTTCGACCCATGATTAGATAGTATTTTTATAGTAATATAAGGAAAAAAAAATCATTTTTTTTTATTATAAATAAATGGATAGAGCAAAATCAGTAAAACTGATATAAAAATGCTGCATATCAATAATTAGTGAAGAACTGAAAGATTCAATAAAAGAGGAACTAGAATGGCTTGAAAACAGCGAACGCACGGTTTACTATTTAGTGAACTTGCAGTTGCTAATGTGGCTGAATTTACCAGTTGTATGATAATGTCTCCGACCATGGTTAATACTTTACTCGATAAAGTTTATACGAAAGTTCAAAAAAAAAAGAGAATAAATGACACTACGTCGAGAGAAGCTGTTCCAGCCCGAATCAAATTAAAAATTACATTATCATTCTGAGCAATTGGAAATAGTCATGCGGTATACGTCTTCAACGGACGATTTTGCCAACATCGTTTGCATATTTCTAACGACATGGTCTCTCCCCGTGCGAATCGACAGTAGTAGAGTAATACCACTTGTAGCTAACAATACGTGTTCCCCAAGATGATGTAACGCAATAATATTCACCGCACCGGCAACTCCGCCTCACCGTCCTTCGGACGTCAACTCCGCCCATTATTTCACAAGTTTTGTTAAAACGACCGCGCACGCAGGCGGTAATTAAAACGATATCGTCTTTGATAAAAGTATTCGATTTGTGTACACGAACACGTTGAAATCCAGATCGGCTGTTCGGGATCATATGCTCGCGCACTTACACGTAAGGCAGGCACGTGCAATTTAAGGGTAGCGGTAGGAACTATTTCCCCCTCCCCCCCCCATCCCCAAGACCACGTTGTAGCTGCCAAGGGTCGAGATTTACCACGGCGTGCACACCGTTTTACCGAGCGTTTTCGAGCCCTCCAAATCGTTTCGAAAAAGGTTCTGAAAAGCACCCGTTTACGTGGCCGCGTACTTGTTTACCTAGCTCGACGCGGTGTTGTTACACGTCCGCGGTACCTCCGTCGGATTTTCGTACGCCGTAACCCGCGAGCGCTTTTACCGCAACACGTTGTTATATCGACGAGCGTCTAGAGACAGCGCCTCTTATCTGCACTATTATTATCAGTGTTACACCATCGCTACAGTTGCCTTATCACACGATCGGTTGGTTACATTTAAACAAACAGCCGTAATACTATTATATTATTTAATAATTATACTAATTATTTAGTATAAATGATTTATACAGTACAAACTACTACAATGTCATCGAGTGAAGAATTTGAAGCAATACATTTAAAACGTTAAAATGTACACCGCAGTGGTCCGTTGCACATATCTCAGGTCGGCAATCTAGTTCCCGTGCAATGCCTACCGCGCGGCCGGAGAAGTGGCCGGCATCGGCCACCAACGGAGCGTGTGGAACACGGGCCGTGCGCGTATAAGAAACGCTCGTCGTGTTCGTACTCGTGCGCGTAAAGCATAGGTAAGCACGAGAAGAGCGCACTCCGTGCACCGTTTTGTGCGCGAGAGCGCGCGCTCAAGAGGTCAGTGTCACCTGGGCGGACGGCGCGAGCCTCACACTCGTGCGGGAGATGGAAATTAGAATATCGGATTCGAAACGGGAACGAAACAAACTGCGTATCGTCCGTTTAAATGTATAAACGCTGTGGTACGCTCGTACGCATTCGCACGTCGTTCGTACACTGTTAACGTCTTGTGTCGGTGGTTCTCAAACTTTTTTGTCCGCGGAGCTCTTGTTTTCGAAAAAAAAAAAAAAAAATTACGGAGCCCCGAAAATCAGGAATTTATGTTCAAGACGGCAACAACTATTAATATTTCGTACCGAGAAAAACGCACGGTTTAAAATTTCATTTTTTTTTTTTTAAAGTCCTGGTTTTGTCGTTTGCCATGAAAGCTTTGGTCGTTTCAAGTTGTACTAATAAATTTACTTCATTTAATGTTGCGAAAATACCAGCCAAGCTATCGAGTCGTGATAGCCAAATTTTTTCGGAAGTCTTAGGCCTTCTACACACGGAGCTATTAAAAAAAAAAAAAAAACTAAACTGTTTTATGATTGAAATTACTAATCGGTTACTAACGCATTGGTGACTCAGACTCATACACGAGGCTACTCATAACATACCTACTCACGATCGAAACCTGTAGTTTGTTCTGAGTGACTATGGATGAAGGACGTTTTTCGTCATCTCTTTGCTACACCATGGATGTTGACAGTGATTCTAGTGATGAAGAAGTAATAACAGCATACTACTATTACAGAAGAAATCAAAAAAATAGAAGGTGTTGGGTTCATCCAAACTTTGAAAAAATTTTCATTACCGATTATTCATTGCTACAAGAGAATTGAACCTTTCCGATACTAAATTTTTATGTTTTTATCGGATGTCAAAAGAAATTTACTTATATTCGGTGAACCTGATTTCCCCTGCCACAAACAAGCGAGATAAAAATATGAGAGAGTGCGTGAATGTCTTCCTACTTCACTCCAAGCTTCTTCTGTTTCATCCTTTCTGGAATATCCCGAGAGCGTGAAGTTATATAGAACCGGATATTTTTCTACTTCTTCCACCAACTTTAAATTAATTTTTTGTTCGTTCCTTTTTGCATAAATAACAAATTTTTGCAATTGGTAAAACAAAATAAGTTTCGTTGAGCACCAAAATATTAAAGTGAGAAAACTCAAAAGTGACTCGACAGTTGAATCACTCGGAACTTATCAATAACGCGTTAGTAACTAGTTAGTAACTAGTAGCGCCGTCTGTTATGTTCCATTGAATAACATTGGTAGTGACTCTACGGGGACTAGTTAGTGATTCGCGTCAGTATTTAGTTTCAAATGAGTAGCTCCGTGTGTAGAAGGCCTTAGTAGTTGTAAATAAAATCGGTGTCACTAAAACGTATAACTCGTTGCGCGATTCAGGTTACCAGTGTTCTTCCTCAATAACTAAGAAATTTAATATGATTTAAATTTAGATGGTTAATATACGCCCACGGAGCCCCTAGACTTCTTCCGCGGAGCCCTAGGGTTCCGCGGAGCGCAGTATGAGAACCGCTGTTTTACGTACAGCAGTTGTGCGATCGTGTGTGCCAATACTACGTTTGGATATCGTAACGTAACGATCACGGTAGGCTAAGCGCGTGTAAAGTTCTCCGTAGAAAACGAATGCGATTCGCGTCGCTTTTCCCGTTGTCCGCGGTGCACAAGGACGCGCCGAGAACGCGACAAACCGACGGAGGATCGCACGTTAAGGCCTGGGAAGAACTTTTTTTTCCACCGTTCGGATTCACTCGCTGAATAGGTTACAAATCCGTTCCATACGAGCACGAATCAAAATATACTCTAGTAAACATTGTTCGTGTGATTTAATTTAATATATTATTTTTTTTTTTTTTTTCGCGTAAGAAATAAAAAACGACGTGGACCGCGTCAGATATCAGTATCCGTCGGAATAATATTGTAATAATAAATAATAATTTATGGGCTACGTCGATTGTGATGGTGGAAATATTGTTCGATAGAACGTTGAACGAGTTGCACAACTTGATCTGAAATCTTTCGAGTTTGACAACTCAAAGGAAATACGTACCGTGCAGTGCAACCGTTTTTAAGATAGATACACAAACGCGTATTAAAAATAAAATAAAAATCGTTCAAATAAAACGTTTTTAAATGTTGATCGTTTCGTTCGTAGGCTCCTGGAAGAATTTCTATTTCGAAATATTTGTAAAATAACTCACATTTGTCGTATGACGGTCTTGATTAAAAATTAAAAATACACGTTAAAATATTTTTTAAATAGTTGTATTGATAAACGAAAAAAAGGTTATTGCAATAATTAAGCGCGATTCCGAGTATTTTTTTTTACTGCAATTATATGTAATCAATTTAAATACATTTTAGTGCAACAACTTTCGAGCCCTAGTTATAAATAATACGATCCGAATACGTTGGGAGGTGTTTAAATATCTAAACGCGTGCGTCTATATTTTAATACATACATATGAGTACCGATACTACGATTTTGTTTTTCGTTTATTATAGATAGGAATATCAAATTAAAAATAAACTAGCCGATAGTGATCGCCCGTACGGCGCGTATTCGAACGTAATATATATTCTCACCTACCGTTAAACCCGTAATTATTTGAAAATTCTAACTTCATTAATCATATATCACATTAAAACATCGCGCGGTTTTAATAACCGACTATAAATAATAATATTAATCCGGCATTTATATTATACAAGTTTCACTACTATCGTAGTACAGGCCGCAAGTATATGCGCGCGAGATCTGTACACGTGCTGTATTTTCTATTTTCTATACGCGCGTACACTTTGTTGTACAACGTGAAAACGTGTAGATAATCGAATTTAATACCACACATTTACGGAGCTGGGTGGGTTTATTTAAAGAACATCGAAAGATTAACCATCGGAGATTTAGACGAAATGCTTTGTCCGTTAAATATTCCGAACACTCAACGCACGCGTACTGGACGTAGTTACATTATTACAGGACGCGACGTGCATAATAGCGTTGCACCGAATCGCACTTTTATCTTATTTTATTATCAATGCATACATAAATAGGTACTACTTGCTAACATAGTACTAACAGGTCCGGGACCTAATGTTAAAGCAATTCCGTCGGTTAGTTCATAATATTATCCAAGCTTCAAAATTGATAGGTATTTCGCTTGAGTGGTCATATTTGCAAGTTCTTTGTTTATAAATTCAATGTTGACGAAAACTTAGTAAAAAAAATAAAATAAAATAAAATTTTGCGTATTGTTACCATTTCGTCCAATAATTTTTTTTTCCTCCATAAAATTACGTAACTGAGTCATTCAATTACGTGTTATAGTAGTGTATAATAATAATCATTGTTTTTATATACGAGTATAAACCAAAGGAATACAATATCACATCATTGGTAAAACTATTCGCACTTTTACGGAAACATATTACTAGTAGGTACTATATGTATTCTCCCGATGGAATTCATATACGATTTGTGGATGACATTTAGGAAATTATAATGATATATGCAACGGTTTAAATGGTTCTAGGCCAAAATAGCGAAACAATTCACTGCGAATATAAATATCGTGAATTGATAATAGTGAAAATAAAAATAGCGGATTCTAAAACAAGCGATCATGTACAATAATGTATAATAGCGAAACTGCAGTTTTTTGTATTTTCTATTTTGAATACTATAAATTTTAATATAGTACTCGAATAAGTTTCAAAACTTATAATACTGTAAAATATATCATATTTTATTGATAATTAGTATTTTTAATAATATAGTAAATATTCTTTAGCAGAAAGCCATTCTACTACATGGAAATTTATTGATGTAATATAGAAAATTCGAAATTTAGAAGAATTAAAACGAGAACAGTATAATACTGGAGAACAACCAGAGATAAAAAAAAAAAAAAGTACAAGGACTGTGAACTGAAGACTTCATTCGTGAATTACAAATTATAATACTAATGATAGTAAGAACTTTGTAAATTGTATAACATAATTTTTTACTATATGTTTAATTGTTTGTTTTCTTTCAAAATTATTATCACTAAATGCTTAATCGTATATTTTTGCTCTTTTTTAAAATTCGCTACTTTTATTTTCGGCATTATTAATTCGCAATTTTTACATTCGCGGTTATTGTTTCACTATTTTGGTCGGATATCAGTTTAAACGAGTAATCTATGTTAATCTCAGTAAATGCTAATGCAGTCAAACGATTCGACTAGCAAACAGACACGTTATAGAATTGTTTAAGTTCAAATTCGAATAACCGGATGATTTCCAACAACGGTCCAGACCAAAAATAAATACCCGTCAAAGTTACACACGCCGTAGAAGCAGTATACGAACTAAAGTCTTATGGTACATATCATGCGTCATCATTGTTAACGCGTATTAATGGTACATGATATATATATCGTGTACGTTTCTGGACACGTGTCTAATTGAATTTTTAGGTTTTATAAACGACCATCGGTTTCTCAAAATCTCTTTTCAAAGTTTTCGTCGTCGTGATTATTACACCGTGCGCATACGCACAACATAAACTTTACGTCGTCGTATATTTTTCTTCTTTGGATCGATTTGTGTAGTACGTCGTAAAAGTACGCGATAATATTTAATATTGATTAATTAATTATTAGATAATATTTATTTCTTTTATACGCATAATGCGTATAATATATAAAATTCGATTCTCATATACATATATATATATATACACACAGGGTTGGGCAAGACCACTTCAATAAAGTATCTAAATACAAGATATCGGCTAGTAAAAAGCAAAAAGTGCTGAGCGATACGTTGTATACTCAGGGCCGCATTTAGAGGGTGGCACTGGTTACAACTTCTCCGGGTGCTGGTTTTTCGGGGGTGCCAACATTTTGTAGTCGGAAATTTGCTCACTTGTGAATTATTGAACTTTTAAAATTATTTTGAAATTATTATTTATTTATTTTTTTTTTTTTTTGTTTTCAATAACAGTATCAAAAATTAATGTTAATGTAATATGCTGTTTGGAATTTAAGCAACTATGAATATATTTATAACAATATAGCTATCAGCGGTCCAGAATATTACATTATACCTAATATTAGTTCCTAAATTTGCTGTGGTAATGTCAATAAACATAAGTTATTTATAATAATACGACGTATTATGTTATCGCGAGCGGCGCGCCTAATACACAAAAATAGCATTGATTTTAGAATATCTAAAAGGTTCACGAGGATCTATCTTCTATAATTTCTGTAGGTAAGCCCCTTAGAGGGGCACCAATTTTTTTTTGTTGCACCGAGGCGCAAAATGTCTAAATGTGGCTCTGTGTATACTACGGGATTAGCGACAGTTAGATCTTTCGACCGCACTAACGCTAATATTGTTCTGATCATTTAGTAATGCGATTTAGTAAGTACAAGTAGTTAGATTTTTTGGGACAAGCGACACAACTGTTATAAAAGTAGGGGACAAGCGCCTTTTTTAAGGGTATAAGTGACATTGTTGAAAATGTTATGGGCTAAGCGACAAATTCATGGGGCTTAGCCTCTACGATTGTTGCTTATCAACTTACATATTAATAATAATAATAATATGACTGACTTATGAGTATCAAACCATTTAATATTTCGATAAAAGCGATTATATGAGTAAAGTTGTTTATACGTACTAGGTATACATACTTCCGTTGCACAATTGTTACAAGTCTACTGAACAATTTATAAGCGCCATTTATCACAAAAAAATAAAAATAAAAATTAGAGCTAAGCGCCAAGAAAAGGTAAGTTTTAGTTAAATTCGTTATGATAAAAAATGTACTTAATATTTTAATGTAATTAGTGTCAGACCAGCAAGATAACATGTAATAGAATGGAAATATCTAGTAACCTTTTTCCTAATGCTTAAATAAACACCGAAGCGCCAATGCCAAAGTTAAGAAAATATAAAAATTTTGTTTTTGCTCTCCTGAAAAATAGAAAAATTTTCGCTTATTCCATTTTGCCTTTTACCAGTCGATATAAGATACATTTATAGTTCTTAACTAAATACAAGACACAAGGTACTACGATATTTTTAAAGATACTAGCTGAGAAACATATAAGATACAAGATACTTCATACATTTATTAATATTTATTAATTTTCTTTATTCGTTTACATTAGGTACAATAAAAAATTATTTTATAAACATATTTATAAAGTACAATGTTTATTCACTAACTATTTAAATTTAATTAGATTATATTTAGTACTATAGTAAAAGTTTTTCGTACGTTATATCCCACGTTCCACAAACAGTTGTACCTTTCAACGGTTCATAAATGTAATCGACGGACCGGTAAACTTTCAATAGCTTTAAGGAAACTATAAGTAGCTGTTACACTTTATATTTATATTTGACATGAGTTCGTTTATCAAGCGAACGCCTTCGACGTGAAAAACTTGTACAACTACTTGTATAATACACACAACGTTCGGTCCACGTTCCATCGCAATGAGCTGTTCGAAGGCGCGTGGTCGGCGGATTTCGACGAGTTACCAGTCGAGGAAAACGTAAACACGATTCAAACGGTTTTACGTCCACAGTCGTATAAATGCGCACGTGTGTTGTATTACGGGAAAAAGAAAACCGCGCGCAGGGACGATATTATAATATTACGTCTTTGTTATCGGATATTATAGGATATTATAGGAGCGCAATAGACGTCGTTTCGGGAACGGTATAATTATCGTCGCCGGACAACGAGGCGCTAGGGACGGCGCGCGGACATCGAAAACGTTTCAACGAACGATTCCCGGACTCGCCGTGCATAAAGAATCAATTGTTGTTGTACAGCAGTTGGAGTTAAAGCAGTTAGAGTTGAAAACACTACGCGGCGTTTACAGTTCGTTTTCCGTTAATACACCTGGACCGCGTTTCAACAGCGGAAATCGTTGGGTTATCTTCAATAATTACGTAACAGTCCGTTTCGCGCAGCTCCCGTTCGAAAATGTTAAAGTTATTCTGCGGTATTCGAAGGAATAGATAATTGACAAAACCGTTCTCGACGCGTGGCTACGATATGTGTTATGTGAGCTATTCTCACGGTAAAGCTGGTACGCGAATAGTGTCTGCATCCGAATTGGATCCCGAATTTAAAATTACCTACTACACTAGTTGGATCCCGGATTTTTATAGGTACTGCACTAGTTCCTGAATATTTTTTGGTAATCACTATGTTATACTAACATTTTCCTTCCCATTTTAACGGACTGAGGACTATTCATGATCAATTTAGACCACAGGTATGGTTAAAAATATTTTTTATAGTTTTTTTTTCATTAATTTTTATTCATCATATTGTATAATGATTTTAACATTTTTAATATTTTTACCAACACAATTCTATTAATTTATATTTTCGTGGAAAAAAAAAACTAAAAAACAAAAAAAACCTATAAAAAACATTTTTAGCCATACATGTGGTCTAAATAGATCATAGACAGTCCAAAGTCTGTTAAAATGGGAAGGAAAATGTTAGTATAAAATAGTACTTACCAAAAAATATTCAGGAACTAGTGTAAAACCTAAAATAATTCAGGACTCAACTAGTGTAGTACCTATAAAAATCCGGAACCCAACTAATACACTACCTGCGATTAGCCCCTAGTACTCGGGGGGGCTAGGTAAATTGGGTCCGCGATAAGTTGGGTTTTTTTTTGAAAGCGGTAATTTGAGTCCCGGGGAATACAATATTCAAGTATAACGGACTTAGGTGGGTTCTAAGGGCATGGAACACCTATTTTTGTGCGAACTGAACGGATTTTTGTAGTAATTTAAATTATTTAGATCGTACATACCGTATGATGTAATAATTAATTGAATATTGAATAAAAACAATCTTACCTAAACATAAAAAGCCTCTTACAAATATTCACTGCGTTTCCAGTTTTTATTGCGACCGCTGAAAAGTCGTTTTAGACCTCAAGAAGGTTAAAAAATTATGTGCGCTCGTCAACGAATGAGTAAAATTAGTATTTATCATAAAGGGGTCGTGAAGAGCGACTGACTTTATTTTCAACCCCTTTATGGGCCGAATGGTCGTGACGCTGAAAAAGTCCGGGAGCACTGTGCCTCGGGAGATAAGGGTACACGCGCCACACGTTGAAAAATCCTAGTATAGCCGTACGAGGATTCGGTGGCGCATATTTTATTTCAGGTGAAAAAGAGCGCTCGGCATCGGCACGTTTCTTGCTGCACACGATTTCCCGCGCCTGCATCAAAATAGTAAAAACAATGCGTTTCGCGTGCGCTTTTGTCGCGCGTTTTGGGTTTTCATTGATTTTTGACGGAAAACAAATATACGATATCATATACTCGCGCACGATGGGTGCCGGGTGTAAGTTGAAGTGAAGTTTTGTAAACGGAGCTATAAATTACACGGTACGGATATGTATTATATAATAATACAGTACAGTTATAGATTTATAAATAATTTTTCTCGAAAATGAATATAATATATATATATATACATTATATACACGGGGGCGAAGTACAAAGAAAAAAAGAAACGATTAATAAGTATCGATGTGTCGGGGGAAAAAAATTACCTAAGGTATATTTTATACATACGAGATGTTTATGCGTATGTATATATTATAACGTTTCGCGTATAAAAATATAATGTTATTTTAGCACGAAGATTTCGAATTAGATTTATTACCACTGAATTACCGTTTTCTATACGTTTACCAGAGATCGAATATCGGTGTATGCACACACTCACATACACTCAGCGCGGGTGTATCCAACACGCATGTATTATGACGGACGATACGAAGACTTGCTGATATCACAACGTAATAGTATTTTAAAGTGAAAACGTTTACTCGTCATTGGTGTGCGCACGAGGGGTGTCGGGTACGAACCTCCACGGAAATGTTGCGAATGGGGTCCTACGGTTCAAGTCTATGAGTAAGTGGCCCGTATTTTAACCGATGTTGTTCAGGTTGAATGCGTTTCGTTCGAAAACATTCGGTAAAAAGTTTTTACGGTGTATCTCAATTGAAAAAAACAATGTAAAACGTTCCGAACCGTCGCGCAAAAACTTCTTGCGACAACGTTACAACTGAAACTGGCCGCAAAAGTACAAATCGCAAACGGTCAAAGGTTTTCGAGAAGAGTGTACGAGTTTCGAGGGAAACATTATTCGTCGGGACATCGATGTACCGCGCTACCGAGATCAAGGTGGAGTTTATTTAATTATTTATGCGTCACGGTCCATCGAGTACCCAACCCGACCGCATCGCGTCTCGTCATCGAGACAGGGCCCGAAATCACCGGAGACGGTCGCCGGATCACAGGCGTGCGCACGCCCGCGACGGGCATCACGCTGGTGCGATTGCATATTTTTTACGCGTACCATTTCACGTGTCACCACTGCGCATTTCCGTCAGCGGCAGCAGCGCAGCAACGAACGTCGTGTAATTTTTTTCAATACCGCGCGGACGCGCATAACCTTTAAGGTGCGTTTGTATTAGATCCCGAACACGAACGACGAACGCAAGCGTCAACGGTACTGAACGAACGAATATTTTCTAGAAATTTGGCCGCGACCGTTTACATTATTCGCTCGTTCGCGTTCGACTGTCTTCGCTTCAAACGAACATCTCCGTCCCTAAATACCTGCTAAATACACATCGGTGTCGACAAAACGATACGGGCCGAATGCTGTTTAAACTGAACGTAGGGTTTCTTCGATTGTACCGCTCTTGGGTCGAACGCTTTCGAACGCGAACGAATGCGTTCGTTCGCATTCGGCCTCACCGTCTACATCAGTTCGTTCGGTAGCATTCGCTTGCGTTCGTTCGTGTTCGGGCTCTAATGTAAACGCGCCTTTACATGTTTTTACGCGCGCGGTAGAGCAGCCCGAGAGGGTCGTCGCCGTACGCGGCGGTACGCGAAATGCTGCCGGGTCCGTCGTGATAACGTGAAAACGGAACGGTGTACCTTATTTTATGCGTTCCGTAACACACCGCGTACCTATGCACCTTTGGCACGAACCCGTACGGTATGTAACAACGTGCCCTTTTCCTGGGCGCGTACGCGAATGTACCGGGTCACGCGCAACATAATATTCGTATTCCGTCGCGTTACCTACCCGCTGCGGATCATGACAAGGACCACGACGACCTGCGGTACGGCTTCGGCTTCTCGGCGTTCCGTTCTTCAATAATTTCTCTCTCTCTCTCTCTCTCTCTTTTTACATACTCGACGACGGTACAACGTTATTATTATAATATTTTACTCGAAAACACGCGGCCCATAAATTTCGCATCGGAAATCGTGTGCGCCGTTCACGACCGTGTCGTTTTCTGCTGTTCGCCCCCGACCTCGCCGCGCCGTACGATATTTATGTCCGAGCGCTCCCCGTACGCGTAACACGCGGGGCTACAGGCGCCGTACGGCGTGGAAACCGACCAAAAGCGGATAGCACGATAATGTATTTTTCAGTACAAACTTTGCTTACCGGCTGGGTGCTGCGAGAATCGTATTTTCATTTCGACGTAATACCTGCCGTGTTGCGAAAACGAAATTTTAAATTTGAAAAAAAAAATATATATATATAATGATTTTAACAATACGAACCACGCGCCCGTTAAACGGCCGTTTAGACGTCGGAAACGATCGTCGACATTTTCAAAATTACACGCGGTTTCCGACTTCGAGTTGTAGCTTCGAATTGCCCGGTGATCGCCGAACACGTTACGTTTCGCCTCGAGACACGACCGCGTTGGCCAACGGCTAACCGACAATTCGATGTAGAAATTCGATCATTGATTCGCACTCGGAACGCTTCCGACGTCGACGGGCTCCGTGTTTATACTTACAAGTTTATACGAGCTATTGCCGAAAACATCTGCGTGCTGGACCGTAGATGCCAAGAAAATAAACAGACGTCTCGAAAACGAACCGTAAGATATAAGGTGTAAGGTCGCCCCTGCGCCGAGAGTTTGTTCTTCGACCGCGGTTGAAGCGTTGGAAAGCGACCTTTTTCCGTTCAGCTCGAAGTGGAAATCTCCGAAATCACTGGGCCCGTATTCCCAGCACAACCAGAGACTGGAATGTATACCACGGTTTCTGACAAAACTTTTGGTTAAATCTTATATTCATATTATTATCTCCTTGCATGACGTGTAAACATCTAAACCAGGAGTCGGTAACTGGCGGACCGCGGTCCGCATTCGGACCGTGGAAGGCAATACTCTGGACCCTGTCGACTTTTATTTTCATACTCCTAATATTGTAATTTTTAATATAAATTAAGTGTAATAACCAGATAATTATTTTTATTTTTATACTGCTATTTTTAAAAGTATAAAGATTTGAAAAAGATTTTTTTCACCGGACATCATTGATTTATTATTTTAATTTTTAGGACTCCAATATAAATTACTTGCCGATCTCTGATCAAACATACTTCATTTCATCCTCGTTTTCGCAGAACAATCTGTTGTTCAGGGCCGGATCAGGACGGTGGGATACCGGGAGTTTCCCGGTGGGCCGCTTTTACTCGTCGGCAAGTATTTTGTTTTCGGTTTATCGGTTTAAGCTCGTTGTGAACACGGACATAGACGTTAAAATTTATTAAACGGTCTTTTAATTTTTAACAATAATACTAAGCGTTCAAATCCTTAAAAAAATATACCGTCGTTTTATACGAACTAATACGGTTTTTTTTATGATTGTTTTTATACCTTTAGTACATCCAAGTTTATTTTTTATTTTTTCGGTAGAAATTTCTGACCCAGTCCCCGGGCCTACTATTGTCGCGTAGATAATTGCTTTACATTTTCCGCAAACGTAGGGGACAAATACGAGTAGTAAGTGTGGATGGCGCGGGTTGGCGTTTTCAGTCAAGGGCGAAACGCGGAATGAGCCAAATTATTATTATTATTATACAACAATCAGGGCTTTGAATTTGTAGGGAAGTGCTTTTTTTTTTTTTTATTGCGACTGTAAAACGTAGCTTTGTAAGTACACAATTTGAACTATGCAACTACAAATCCATTTATTCAACTTTAATTTTGCATTTTTTGACGTTTTTAATTTTTTTGGTCATTTTTGTGAATTTTTATGTCATATTTTCCTTTTTTACTTGATTTTCCGGTGTTTTTAATCAAATTCTGAAGACTAAAGACGAATAAGGTACCCGAAAACAAATGTATTTAAGTTTGTTTTATTATTTTAACAAAATAAATACTAAAATAAAAAAATTTAAAAATGTTTTAGGCGAACAGCATTAATTATAGAAAATATCAATCAAAATTTTTATTATTATTTTTTTTTTTCTACACTTTTTTATGCATGTTATGTACTAATGTATAATATCCTGTATCTAATATTGATATAAATATAAAAATTAAATTGAAAACCATTTTTAAACGAACTCTAATTGAATATTTTATTGAATTTTTTGCGTTCTTTTTGACATTTCCTAAGGTCATTTAGCGCGTTAAATCCACAGCCCTGACAACAATGATTTTATTATTATTTATCGAGTTACGTTGCCCGCGAACGAAACACGAGTGGTTCGAATCCCGCTCCGGCCGGCCGCACAAACGCGCTATTATGGTCGGAGTCGAAAATCGTGTAACGTCCCCCCGTTGTTCGCGATGGTCACGGACAATTTTCGGAGATTTTTTTTTTCTTCTTCGAACGCCGACGCCACGCGCGGTGATCGTGTTCCGCGTCGAAAACGGATTTTTCACTAAGTGCTCGGCACGCGGGACGTTCAATCGCCGCAGCGACGTGTTCGGGATCGATCGTAAACCGGGCGAGTGCGAGCAACCGATGAACGTTAACAATGTTTTGGAAGTCGTTCGGATAAACACGTGTTGTCGTCTACCGGGCGGTGAAAAAAAAAAAACCTATACTATTTAATTTTTATTAGAATGTCGTTTGGCGGCCAGGCGACCATTACCGCCTCGTTTCACGGGTGCACGCGAACGTGTTTCGTTCCTCGTGATTTTTCGGTCGTTGTTTATTTTTCGTCGCCGGTATTCGCGACCACTTACGTCGGTTTTTAATGTCTTCTTAATACCCGATTTGTAGTGTTTCATGTCCGTTTTAGATGTACGGGAAAAAAAAAAAAAAAACACGGCGACGCACGCGTAGATATTTACCGAATTACCTGTGCGGCTCGCGCCTAATTCGTCGCCATATCGAACGGGCACGAACCGGTGTGTTGTGAACGCTTCTCGTCGTCGCCCGGTGCAGGTACGTGTAAAATATCGTCTGGTCCGACGGTCAAGAGTAAACAGAACTCACGCACACACACACACACACCGGATCCGGTCGAAGATTTATTTTTTTTTTTTTAGATATTTTATTTGTAATTTTACGCACTCT
>NW_020273045.1:2113609-2116842 GCF_003268045.1 Sipha flava
CGCACTCTATTACGTTTTTTTTTTTTTTTTTTTATCGTCCGAGCGCGCGCGCGCGCCGCCCGGCTGCGGAGTCATTAACATACGTTATCGCGAGACGACCACCGCACGTCACACGCGCCTCGTCCGTACGATATTTATTATGAAAACCAACGTTTTCTCCGTACCCACGTGTTTCACGAACAATTATAGTTTACCAACAACGGAGATAGGTATTATTTTTTTCGTTCGACGCGATTAAAACGCCACGGACGAGTGTTTGTGCGCCTTATCGCCCTCACGAACGCATTAACCCCGCCGGACGGAAGGCGAGTGTGTGTGTGTGCGTGTGTGTGTGAGAGAGAGAGCGAGAGAGTGAGAGAGAACGTGCCAGGAGGTTTTTTTGACAAATCACCCGAAAAATATGTACCGGGCGACCGACGCGCACCGGAGACGGCGGCAGATTGTTATTATTATAATTACCGTGTATCGGGTTCGTAACGGACGTCTGTACCGCACCAGGTAGTCGGTGGTTGGTCGGCGACGACACGACGACGACGAATTCTTACGACCGCATTGTCGTGGGGGCATAACTCTTCGTATCCCCGTGCAGCACACGTACACGGGTGTGTAATGGGTGCGCTCGAGAAATTATTGTAATCGACGCGTCCGCGTGGCGGTATGATACGCGGTTCGAACGGAAAACACGACCGTATCGTTGTTTTTTCCACTCGGATTCGGTTGTCCGAATTTCACATCCACAGATATACGTATCATTATAGAATTAAACCGTTCGATTAAGCGAGTTCTGTTTTCTCTCTCTCTCTCTCTCTTTCTCTCTATCTCTTTACACGTGTATAATTTATGTATAAAGTGTACGCAACGAACAACAAGAAACAATAACATAATATTACACGGTATATGTTTATGGGTGTACGTGTATTGCACTGGACCAGCCGTAATTGTATTATATGTTATGATACAGTATGATACGTTTTGCACGCGAACACGTGTGCGAAAATAATGATATTTACATAAAATTGTAATACTTGACAATATGTATAAATATAAATATCTAAGTATATATATATAAAAAAAAAAAAAATCAACAAATTCGATATAAATATATGATTACACACGTATTGAAAATAAAACAAGAACGATGCCGTTAACATTTAACGCGTAGACGACGATGCTAATAGTAATAATAACTAATGATTAACTAAATAATAATAATAATAATAATAATACAATATTACAATGATGTGTAAACCTTACGGGTATAAAACATAGCCCATATGCGTCCGCATAGCACACGATTTTTTTATGTTAGGCTTTTCCTACGAAAATTGTCTAAGAACAGAGATCACAGGCGCAGCTTGGTGGATACGTAGTAAAAATAATGTACAAATCGATTAACCTAGTCTGTACAACAGTAATATAACATTAATAAAAAAACAATACGTTCCGCGCGGGCGGAGGTGAATCGGATTACGTGCACGCGCGTACGGGGACTCGCAGGATCGGATTATTATTCCGCACGTAACGGCGCCACTCAGGGAGGACGCACAGGGACGGAGTACCCCGAATGATTTTCAGAGATTTTAGCGTCCCCCTACTATTAATGCGTTGTAATTGTAACGCTTAACAATACTTGGGGGACGCTAATTTCTTTTTAGTAAACGGTGTCTCCCTTCTTCAATTTTGACCAAGTCGAGCACTAGTCGCAACCCTATGGTAACGTGCACATCGAGCTGCGGTTATGCACGTGTATGCCGATCGGGTTTTCGTATACTTTTCGTTGCTTCGATGAAAAACAGCGCTTTGCGCGTACACGATGCTGCCGGTCCAGCGCTTCCGGCGGGTGCCGGATCCTTCGCCGCAACAATGTCTCCTTCACAAATCGCTTTCGCGTCCGTCTGCAAGAACACAAGACAAACATTTATCAATCACGTCACGACGATGACGCGACACAACACCCACACCACCGCGGTGTTGTGCCTCGCGGGGATAACAATAACAATACAACACATGATCATACGATGAATAATGACAAAAAACGATTTGCACCACTTATGTGGTTGTCGCGGAGGTACTGCATTCGGAGGACGACGTACGTGAGCGTATTTTACAGTTTTTTTTTTTTTTTTTTTATGCGGATCGCGTACCGATACGTGCACATATCGAATTCGTGTACCCGACAAATGTAATCACTTCAGGACCCGCGACGTTGTTGAAAATTTTCCTGCCCAATCATTTAATAGCATTTGGCCCATTCCGTGAAATCGGCAGAGCAACGAATTGCCGAATCCAACGTATTCGTCAACGGCGTTGCTGATTTCGAGAAACCGACAATTTCGCCGAGTTCGGTGGGCAAGATATTCCATTAGCCGAGGTTTTGATGACCGACATATTAGCCGAGAGAAAAAATGTAAAACAAAAAAAAACTTCAACGTCGTATGAGCTCCGTTCGGTTTATACATAATTTGAAACGTATTCCAATCGTTATTGGTCTTGAAAACGTTTTAATACGTTTTCGGCGGTCCGAAAACGGGATTGAAATGCTTTCGAATCGGATTTTAATGTCCAGGAAAATCGGTATAAGCTCTTGATGCGATCGAACGGTGCTTGACTTTGTCGAATATAAAAACTTTTCCGTCCTCAGCCGAATCGGATATCGAACGTACGATTGTTGTTCAGATTACGCGGTCCAGGGACAGTCGAACAAGCGTGTACGGATTCCGTTAAACGCGTTAATCGAATATAATTTTACGAGCGTCGGACGATCGCATGACGGAAGCAAATAAAAAACGATCCCGGATCCGTTGATAAAATGCGTCGTATCGATCACCGTCCGTACGGTTTTACACTTTGCGAGCGTGGTGAAAAAAAAAAACGAATAACTTTCGCCGGTGAGCGCGGGATCGATCGATTGAAATCGATTTTTCGGAAACCGGACGGTTCTCGTCCGCGCGGCGGTACAACACCGGTGACGCGAATCTAATACGTTCGGTTCGTGCGGACGTCGAGTACGATACACAATAATTGTGTTTGCGCGTGCGCGCGGCGCGAAAACTCCGACGAGAATAGCGTTGCGCGAAACGCGTTTCGACCGGAACTCGCACGTCAACAGGTGCCCATACACGAGCGGATTTTATAACGGATTTGGTCTCTGACGGATTAAATCCTCTAAAAAGTCCTATCGTGTGTGTGGTGTTCTAAGGATTCAATCCGGCAGATTTAAAATCCAACGGATT
>NW_020273045.1:2121842-2149905 GCF_003268045.1 Sipha flava
CAACTGATGGAAGTGCTGCTGCTGGTGATGGTGGTGGTGCTGTTGGTGGTGCTGCTGCTGCTGCTGCTCCGCCGGTGGATACGAGTCTTGCCGGTGGCCACCGCCGCCACCGCCGCCACCGCCGTCGTGCGGTGACTGTTGGTGATGGTAAGCGTACACGGGTGCAGCGGTCGACGGCGGCGGCTGCTGCTGCTGCTGCTGCTGCTGCTGCGGCGGCGTCGTCTGCACCACCGGTCCCGCGGACGGCACCCGCGGCGACGTCTGCGCTTCGAACTGCATCCCGTACTGCAGTTTGCTCTGCACCATGTAATAGTGGTACAGCCAGCTGTTGGCGCGCATCACGGCCGCTTCTTGGTCCCTGCGAACACGCCGAACGCCCAACCCGATCGTTAGTTATACGAATATCGAACACGACCGGACGTAAATATGTTTGAATGATACACTATAACCGACTACGATTCGGACCGTAACTCGGAGGCGGTTTGATCATGAAACTATCGAAAAGTTAGTTCGAACGCCGAACACGGCGGACACGGTTTCGGTTTTTTTCGTTTCACCGAATACGGACACGAAAAGATCAAACTGTTCGGTTTTTATTCCGTTTCCGCGTACGGAGTTTTGCGTTCGCTTTATGGCCACCCCATACACACTGTCCGGTGTACGTTTTTCGACCTACACCGTATACCGTCCATGGACTAATGAAACCGTAGCGTGTGGCCAAGAACATGATTTGCCAAACAAATGATCTCCGACTGTCTATCGAGCTACGCCGAACTGAAAAGGTCAGCCGGAAACAGGGGAGGGTGCAAGACCCGGTCGAAACCAAAAAGACGGACAGAGTTTATTAATACTTTAAAACGCAAACCCGCAAGTATTTCATATCGAGTACCCTAGGGCACGAAACAAGCCCTGCAGATCTCCGTTTTTAGCCGAGTTTGTATCGACCGGAATTGTACGGCCGGCGGAGAAACCTTCTATTTGCCATTGGAATTTATTAAGACCGCACAACTAGACGAGTCGATTCGGTACGGCTTACAACGGATTTAGTAACGTTATAAATTATATATAGGTATGCTATTTAAATATAACGTACGACATTACGGTGTTCAGCCGCGACGCGATTCTCTCGTTTTCATGAAATCGGAATAAAGTTTAATCTACGGTATTATGTTGTTATACGATTTCGTGGAATAGCGCATAATTAACCGTACCGCGTGAACACGAAATGTGAAAACAAAACGCACGTCTTACGTGAAGTAAATCAGTCGAGAGTTACGGCAACCCGGGTCGGCACGAATGGTCGTGTACCTATAAAACAGCGTGATCGTTGTATTGTTTCGACTTGCGTCAGAATTCGCGGACCATCTGCGCGTACAGCGAACTTTTCGGTCTACTCGAAAAGCGTATATTTTCAAACGGTGTTTGCGGATCGATTGCGGTTGCATGGCTTTATTGAGATATGAATAAACGAAGGGAAAAAAAAATATAAAAATTCAATAACCCGTCGAAAGAGTTTCAACGAGCTCTGTGGGTGGCAAGCAAGGGGAGTCGTATATAAGACGTACCTATAGGTATTTACTTTGTTCTTGTATAAATATGTACGCGTGGAAACGTGTATTGGCGATAAAGGCGTGTGTGCGAGAATGACGCGGCGACGGATCCACGGGCGGCACCACTTGCGGTCAGTGAAAAATTTGCATTTCACGGGTATAGGTTAATTTCGTATTATAATGCGATGCGAGCGGAAAAAAAACGCGCATCTTTAACACCGGACGGGTAAGGCGTACGCGGCGAACGTTGCGCTCGAATTTTTTTTTTTTTTCTTCTTGTCCCGCAGACGACCGGGGCGAATTAACATAATTAAATGCTCATTGGATCGTAATATCAATCTCCGCGGTCGAGTAATTAAGCTCAACGTTTTCCGGTTGAGATAGGTCGGCCATAATTGGCCGCGATGAATCATTTCGCTTATCTTCGGTCTCCGCGACCGCGTATAATGTGGTAACGTATGTACCGTGCATTACCCCGGCCGCGGACGACAAGCGATGATCATTTTTTATTTATTTTTTTTCGAATACCTTCGGGATCGCGTGCACGCGGTGAATTCGCCGTACAGTTATGAACGCGTCCGAACGCGGTGAGTGCGGACGTAAATGACCGATTTTTGTTTTCAACGTTCTCGGCAATTTTATTAATCCGAGCACAAAAACCGTTTGTGTCGGCTGGCTGACGCCGCGGCGGCGACGGTTTTAATTTTCTAGATATTCAAATCGGTCCACGACCGTCTCTGCCGCTGTCGAATCGTTTGAGAGTTCATAAACCATACCGGCTCGGCATACCGGAATGATGTGTACGGTTCGCCTCGTACGCACGGAGGTAAACTGATTCGAACGCGTAAGGCATTTTTGTGTGTTCAGAAAGAAAAAAACACGCGTTTTTTCTTGAGAATGTTTTCGCAAAACGTCCGACCGTAAAACGAACATTTTTTTGTTTTCAACAACACACATTGTACGTGCGTACATCATATTGTACGTGCGTTGGATATAAACGTTCGCGACGTAAACCGTGCGCGGCGTACACGCACAATACAGTTGTCCCCCAAAGGTGTCCTCGGAGTGGTTCCTAGCCGGTCGTTCGGACATTGACAGTTTTATCGCTGACAGAAGGGGTGGGTGGGTGGTGAGAAAAAAAAAAAAAAACACGAAAAACTCGCAAGCGAAAATACCGCGAACGCACTCGTGTATAATTAAACCGAGCGCATACGCACACGTGCACCACCCGCGAGGCGTATTTCGGACGTCAAAACGTTTGATATTTGTTCCGCAGGACGCGTTATAATACCGTACGTGCATATTTTCATGTTTCCGACGTCATAATTCCGAGAGACGGACCGTCGGCGTCCGCCGTGCCGATCACAGTACGTAAACGATAAGCACTCGTATGTCTACACGCGGGTACCACCCACGCGTCGGCGGCGGCGGTGGCTAGGACCTGTAATAATGTCCGGGCGGCGCAGGACGACCGCGGTGACCGACACGTTCGCAGTGGTACGCAACACACGCACAAAGGTCAACGTGACGGTAACCTTCCGCGGGACCGTCGTCGGCGGAGCGGTACGCGTAGTGCACATACTTTTTCCACAGTTTTCATCCGAGGACGACGGGGCGAGTGATCCGTCCGTCACGACCGTGGACGATTTCAGAAGTCTCGTTAATTGCACGTTTCGCCGTTTTTTTTTCATTTTTTTTTTTTTTCCTTACATTTCTGGCTTATATTCTCCTCTCGCCGTCCACGCCTTTCGAATACAATGTACGCGCGCAACGCTTTCCAACGGCGGTTTCCGTGATATCCCGGTCCGTACGAAACGTAATGACAATGAAAACCGCGACCGTAATAACCGACCGCGTCGGGCGAGAACGTGTCCCCGACAAGTCGTCGCAATCCGCGATTACGACGAAATTTCACGCAAACGTCGGACGGACACGCGCTGACGTGGTACGATGTGATTACACGTCGTCGGCGCACGGATCGTGACGCGCGACCGCCGCCCGCGGCACCGAACCGTCCGATGATATTCGGGTGAACAGCAAAAGGACGAGAAAAAGCTAAAATATTCAGACGGAAGTGTACGGTTTTTTTAGTCGTCCGGTAGCGGGATTATTCCGTCCGGTAATCACACGTGCGGCTGACGGGTATTGTGACGGCGATCCTTCCGGCGAGGGAGACACGATCTACTGCCGGCAACGGAAATCAATAAAACCGATTGGTCTTTAACGCCCGAACGATTTAGACGTGGACATTTTAACCGAACAGTACACAAAACGTTGTTTTTAACATGTGAATGGCGTTCGGGTAAAACTTTCGATAGTGTTTCTTTGAAAAAGTCTATGTCTACAGTAAGTTTAATACAACGTATGCCGTACAGATTTCAATGGTGCATCAGCCTTGAGAGTTTTATATTGTTCTGTTGTTCGCTTTAAATTTGAGTATATTTTCTTAGTTTGACTTACAGATAGTATTTTGCGAAATCAATGTTTAACGTCCATTAAAAATAATTTTTTAAGATATTTATGTTATAAATGCGCTTTTCAATTAATTTCTCAATCAGGATATGGCGACGATAATCGTTATTTTAAAATAATATCAATAAATAATTAGTTTAGGTTTGAAATTTTCATTCAAATTATTTCGTAATCGAATTGATTGTCTTGAACTCATTCAACGTTTAAATTTTAAAGTTAATTTCTAGAAATAAATCCTATATAAATTTTTATCTTCCAACTGTTTCTAATGCATACGATATATACTTTCTTGTTAATAAACTCATGTCAGTTGGTAATTCTATGTGTAATATTGATTTATTTCATACACCAATCACTGAATTAACAGCATTATTTTATTTATTGAAAATTAAAAATGTTCAATTTTATTTTATTTATATTTTTATTTAGTAATCAATTTTTTATTGTATTAGTTGAAATTAAATCCTTAAATTATTAAATCTATATATTTAAACCAGATTATTATAAAAAAAAAAAAAAAAAAAATAAAAGAAATTTTAAGACGTATTCCAAACAGAAAGTTTATTTGACACGCCAACCGAAAAAGTAAACGTACGTATGAGATTCGAAACCGTAGAAAAAAAATAATATGATTTTAATCGTAAACAAATAAATTAGCTTTTAGATTGAGTCGTACGATTAAAAGAATAAACCATTATATGATTCAACTCGTTTTTTCTGTACGTTGCAGTATCAAGCAATACCGATAAAATCCAGGTCGCAGGAAGCATAAGGCACATGAAAAATTACTGTTCGTTCGTGTCGCCATAGAAAATAGTTCAATATTATAACATTTGAGAATATAAAAAAACAATTGTAAAATAATCAACATCACTAAAGTACTGCGATTATCATGTTTAATCAGGTTAAGTCAGTATATAAAAAAATAGAAGACGTGTAAATAAAAAGATCTTCGGTGTTGGCCGGGTGACTCGACCGCTACGTTTGCGTCCGTACGCGTACTATTCGATCAGCGCACAAAGGACACACTAGTTCCAACTAGTGCTCTGCACGGTCCGTTATTTCATGACCGGGCCGGACTTCAAATTTTACCAGGGGACCGAAGTCGGACCGGACCGACGGCTTTACATTACTTTTATACCGGACCGGACCAGTAATTGAACAACATTTAATAAAGTAGACCGTGAACCGGGCTTTCGGTTCGATCGCGAAACATTTCGGACCGTTTATGGACACCGATCCGTAAGGTTCAGACTGCATTAGCCCAGACCGTACCGTGTGATGCGTTTAGTATTACACTGGACCGGATTGCCCGACTTTATAAATAAATATTTGCCTAGGGCTGTAGGTTTTTTTTTCGTTTTATTCGTTCACATAACAATACCTGTAGTTGGACTTTAAGCACCACGAATGGGACCGGGACCGGACTGAAAATAATGCATTTGATCCGGACCGAACTACTCCTAAACGATTATTGAACCGGCGACCAAACCGACGGTCCAACAGTTTCTGTACGTTAGGACACCGTACTAGACCGGACCACGCAGAGCACAAGTTCCAACGTCGTTCGTCCGAGGACGCGCGTGGACGTACGTCGACTGCGGACGGTACACCGGCCGACCGTGGCCCGACCGTCGGGACGCGGACCGCGCAGGCGCAATAATATATCACGGGCTCGCGATGTACCGGAAATTTCGCGAGAGCTTTGCGCACCGGTTGATCGCACACGCGATCCAAGCAGTATTCGCTTTGCGTGTCTCTACGATGGCCGTAAGGTAAACGAGAATCCCCGGGGGGGGGGGGGGGGGGGGGGGGGGGGAAAAAAAAAAAAAATTGGGGGGCGGCGGCCCGGGGGGGGCCGGGGCGTCCCGGGGGGGGGGGGGGGGGGGGGGGGGGGGGGGCGGATGGAAAAAAAAAAAAAAATTATTGAACAGCGCCCCGGTACGTA
Organism: Sipha flava; assembly: GCF_003268045.1. NCBI lineage: Eukaryota > Metazoa > Arthropoda > Insecta > Hemiptera > Aphididae > Sipha > Sipha flava. The sequence continues at coordinate 2,127,813 of NW_020273045.1, forward strand.
CCGGAGCTTCCCGTTACGGGATCGGGCGATCTACGACGATAGGACTCGGCGGGACGGTTACGAGGCACTCTCTCGCGCCGCCGGAACGGAGCACACATAAATCGTGTGCGTGCGGCGAGAAAACGAGAGATAATTACAAAGTTTGCGTAGCGAATAACGGACGACGTGCCGGTGGAGGCGGCGGTGCTCGTCGGGTGGTTCGTAGATCGGAATCGATTGTTTTCCAATATAAATTATATTGCTTTACCCCCCCCCCCCCCTCCCCGTCAGACCTCCGCGGTAACGTCGATGACGCCCTCTCCGGCGCGTTCTCGGCCGTCGTTACGAGTTACGAGTACGTGCGAACGGGGTACCCCGTGGTACAGTCGTTGCCAGATGAATTGAGACGGCGGCGGCGGCGGCACTTTTCATTAAGCCCAGCCCAAACTAGTGGCTGGTAGTGTGTGGTGCAAAGGTCTCGCAGTTAGCTACGACGCGCGCGGTCACCAGTTCGAACCCGGCTCGGTGCAAAAAAATTGTCTGCAGAATGTTCTGTACTCTCTCCCGTTCCGGTTGCCCTACACTGCTAAAAAAACAACTAACCTGACCCGGTGTGTTTTGACCGCGCAAGCACTTCAGTCGTATCAACAATATTTGTTTTTATAATAATAACGCATATAGATGTTGTTATTATTTCATCATCATACTATTAACATTATGTATTATTATTATATTGATTATATTATTTTACAATTTCTACTTTTTGTTCTTGAACAAAAGATTATCATCGGAATATTTGATTTTAAATTAATATCGTAAAAACATTATTTGTAACAACAGTTGGTCTATTGATGTATTTTCGGTAATAATATCGAAATACGGAGAACCACTGGTTTTCCGTTATCGCGCCGCCGCCGCCGCCGCCGTCTCAATTTATCTGGCAACGGCTGTACGTGTACGACGGGCGAGCAGTGTTCGGATATAATAGTTATGTAAAAATAATAAGACCAACACGTGAGAGACTTGTTCGGTCGACGACGATCGCGAAGACAACGCGATACGTTTTCGAACCGACCGGACCGAGAGCGGCCGCGGGGCGAACTCCTTCCGATGTCGTCGCGCAGTCGACCGCGGGTTTTTTTTTTCTTACCCTCTCCTCGCGCACGCCGGGCAGTGGTGCGCGGGTCGATCGCGTTGAGAGACGCGAATAATTGTCTTTATCGCACGGCGACGGTGCGAAAATAACGTGCGACCGCGCGTACGCGAGTAGGACGGTGCCCGCGATCGCCAGGAGACGGGTTTATTTGAACTTTTCGCCGTAACTCGTAGCAACGAGATCGGTTTTCGGTTACGGGCCGTACCACGTCGGTTGTATGTTGCGCGCGGGAAAGCTTAAAATTGTTTTCTCATCATATCACGGTACGATGCGAGCACGCGAAACGAATAGAGGAACAAAAACGGTTGTGCGTGCAGCTACGAACGCGTGCACCGCTGCTGCACTGCACTCGGCTAACCGAAGACTTTGTGTAACGACCCGGGCACGTGTAGATACGTGTACATACGGCCGAAATGGTTGACGGGAGAAGTGGAAGACGAAGGGATAGAGCGCTGCGCGACTTGAACGCGTGTACGACGTTCCGTTCAGGTGAAAAACCTGTAGAGATAAGACGTCGGATTCGACCCGTGCAGTACCGTTTACTCAAAACCAAATCGGGCTCCGGTGTAGTAGTACCGTACACTTGGTTCTGTTTGATTTCGAAATCCTTCGTACCTTTCACCGGGACATTTCGCGTTCAGGCGCACACATTTGTCTGATCGTAAGCGGGGCATTTCTGGTTTTATTTTTTTTCTCTCTCGTCGTGTTTCAGCGTACTCCACTTCCGCAGATATTGTGACTCACGCCTGTGTACCTAAATACCGAATCTAGAATTTCGTTGTACAACCATAACACGTACCGCGCACGTTATGGTCGCGCACGTTTACGACCCGAATACGCAGGCGTACATTGTACCGCACCGTGTCCGCATAATTCCGACGGATTTTCATTCGTTCTCACGATCCCGAAAACTTTTCTGACGTTAATGTTTTTCGGTCGCTCGTATCGTCCCGATCGTCCGTCCGTTTTTCCGGCCCCGGCGCGTCGTCTCCGAACGCGAAAGTTTTTCGTACGATTTTCCCACGGGCAAAAGGGTTTTCGAGCTCTACGAACGTATATTGACTCGCGTACACACGAATCGTGGTTTGCTTTCGAACGTCTTACCCGGAGCAGCTGCCAGCAACGATGTCGCTCGGTGCTCGTACGTTTACGACGTTGTACACGGCGGTTTCTGCGAGCGGTACTGTGTAAAACTACACAGATGACCGCGTGCGAATCATTATAACAACACGTGCATTGTAGTTTTCCACTGGGACCAGTTGTGGAAAGGAACGGCTAACCTTTTTTTCCGGTCGATGTAATACCGAAGCAATTTTCGTTTTCGTATATTATAAAAAATGAAAATAAAATATGCAAACTTATTGCGCGTGTTCCCAATGAGTATCTATATACTACAATGTAGGTACATTTACTATCTATGTAATAGACGCATAATTTATTAACTGGTTTTTATTTTTAACGATGAATTTACGTGCCTACACGTACAGTATCCACTACTTCTTTAATGCCTATTTAATGTATTTTTTATTTCAGATATCAAAACCGAAGTATTCGAAAAATTTATGTACGCCGTTGCACTATGTAATTTATACATTTATATCTTCATGATTTGTTTTGATTAACATAAAGTAAATGATTTGTTCAGTTATTTATGCTCGAAGTCGAATAATTATACATCTTATTTGGTTTTTATCGTAAAATGTGTTTCGATTAAAGTTACTTTCTATTTTTTCTAAACATTATTCTGCATTAAATTTTATAACGGGAGCCGGTCATTTTAATGCAATTGAGATTTATTAAAGCTACCGCACTTATGTTATTGAAAATCCTTAATGGGTGTACCTAACTACTAATTGAAAATTGCTGTTTTTATTTCCAAGTAATACAAAGTGCTAAAACGTGTTATTTGTAAAATGTTATTATTTAATACAACTTTACCCAAGTCTATGAGTTATTAATACATATTTTTCATTCGATATTCGTGCATTTTCAAAGATACCTATTTATTTTTAATTTGCGTTTCTTTTATAATTAATATGTATGTGTGTTTATTTTATAAAATCGGTGTACGATTTGTCGTGTTGTCAACTTGTCAATTGGTGGCATCGCGTTAACGTCATAATTAATGAGACATAGCATATCAAATTATAATTTAAACATTTCTTTTTTTTTATTTAATTAGTATAGGTTGAACGATTTGTCACAGACGTCTAAATCTTATTTTTTCCGGTGACAAGTAATAATCATTCAATGATCTTTAAGCAGGGACATATTTATGGGAGGGGGAGGGGAGGCGAGAAAGCCCAGGCCGCCTCCGAAATGAAAAACACCATTGTTAAAGATTGTTATTTTTAATATGGATATGTTTTAACACTGGGTGTTTCCGAAAATGTGTGGCGACACTGAGAATGTTGCTTATGCGATAACTTAATATTTTATATTTATAAAATTTATTTATTTTTTTAAGAAAATATGTGATGAATTTTGAATGACTCTAATAAAAAAATTGTTTATAACTATGTAGTTTTTATACTTTTAAAAGATTATAAATCATTAAAAAAATTGAGTTTCTTATTTCTCTGATGGTGTAAAAACAGTCGAGAAGTCTTACAGTGTTAAAGTAATTTTTGTCGTAATAGTGTGCTTCCCCTTCCCTTCCCTCCAAAAATCAAATACATAATCATCGACCCCCTCCGAAATAAAAACCTATATATGCCACTGCCTTTAAGTGATAAATATTTAATAAATACATAATAATAATTATCATACATAAATGCGGCTCGCGCCAACTGGACCCGTATCAAGTTTATAACGCCAAAGTTTAAGTTAACGTAAAAGTTACATTGACATGTTTGCAATACTAAAGTCCAGCGTAGCAACAAAAATTTCTTACGACGGAGCAACCTGCACGATTATTGTTAGATAAGGAGAATGAAAAAAAAATCAAACAAAATCGATCGATTACAACTAAAAACGTAGCATAGCATAGTATGGAATAATAGCTTTTATTTACGAAGTGGTCGAGTGTTGGCTCACATCAATACGGACTCGGATCAGGTATACCTTGCTATACCGACTCGCTGTGTCTTCCCGAATCAGATGGTCGATAGTTTTTCACCGCCCAATTCGTAAGTCGACCCGGGTCGGTCAATTATTGTCTTAGAGACAAAAGAAACAGACTGCCGCACGATGTAACGATAGACGGAACTTTGTTTTTAAGTAGGATTAAACGATAACACATTTAAGCGAAGGTGTATGGTCGGTCACCCGCAGAGCACGCAAAATCCAATGTCTTGTTCTGTTCGTGAAGCCGTAAAAATTACGATAGTACAGATAAGAAATGTATTATAAATCGATTGTATCTATAGAGCTGTTATCGCATACGTTGGTACGAGCAACTAAAGATTTTTTTTTTTTTTTTTTTATTGAAACAAGCAATCGTTTTTTCAAAGGGCGAATTCGAGGAAGCGGTATCTAGACACCGGAGTATTTCATGCACGTTAATCATAGGACATTTTTCGGTGTAACGGAAATCGCGAGTCGAATAGTCGATCGCGAAATAACTGGAAACGATCAATAAACGTCGGGCGAAATTGTTAAGGCGATTTACTGACCAAAATACCGGTGACAGCAACAGCTGTGACGGTCAGGTCGTATGAAAAATATTAATCATGGTTAACGATTCGGTAACAGGAAAAAGACATCGCGTGGGCTTGTTTTTCGTTTCGGAAATGACAATACATTTTATTTTATTTTATTTTTTTTTTTTTTGTACCGGACGAATGACCGTTTTAGGGGTTTTAAGCGCGGCCGCGACAACGACGGCAGCGCATAATATTGTACACACGTACAGCGTTGTAGTGGGATACGACCAACCGACGGCGGTGATTTCGACTCGCTTCCGTGGTGTTGCGATGTTATTAGTGCCGGTAATTTGTCACCAGTGCACGCCGCCGGCGACCGCCGGTGACTCGTTAACTTTATTATCGACCATTAACGTCTACGGGTTTTTTCCCTTTTTTTTTTTTTTTTATGTATACATCCATTCCCTCTCCTCGCAATCCGGCCTAATCGTAGAATCGTTATTATTACAGAATTATTGTTATTTCCATTTCACGCGTTACGGATTTTTTCTTTTCATTCTTTATCACGTCATAAAACACGCTGAACGTTTTTCAAACCACAAATCGATACCAATAAACTCAAATACGTATACAGCGCGACGTATCGACACGTGTTTAAACGCCACTTGCGTTTCGCGCGTGAACACGTTTTTTTAAAAGTGTTTACATGTTTCGATAAATTTTCTTGAATTGCTTGTGCTCTGTCAAACGGTCTGCACTAGTTATAACGTTGTCATTTATTTTATAACACGCGCGCGGAGAAAAAACGGTTAAGGGTCTCCGCCGCGGTCACGTCTAATGGCTTTGAAGGCGGTGACTCTGTCATCCGTACGAACACCGGCTATATTTTGCCCGGACGGCTTCTAACAGACGTCAACAACTGTACGTGTAATACGTCCGTGCGGACGCAACTGGGGGATATTGCATATTTTCTACTTGTAAACGTGTTTTATATGCGTATTTTTAACTTCGTCTCGAAAAAAAAAAAAAAAAACCCGTAACATAAATGTGTATCTCTATTGTATGTTAATCCTCCCTGCGATGACACCGCGAATCGAAACTAGACGGGGTTTTTCGCGCACTAGATTTCAAAATTGGTTATTTGATTCATCCGAGTTCACTTGTCCAAGCAATATTTATTTTTTTTAACGATTTACCCGTCGGTTTCCGTTATCGAAATTCCAAATCAAAAGTTCAATCTCACAGATACTATGGTTCATAGGCGCACGTACAGTGCACAATATTCTCACGTCAAGTAGAGATAAATTTTGTCGTATTGCTTATGAATAATACATCACTTATTTTATGTATAAAATATAGGTGTTTTCCGATATACCTATGAATTTCTGTTCCCGAATAAAACTTCAAGTTTTTCATGAAACTGCTTAAACCGTATATTAATATTGTTTTTATATTTATATCCGATGTTAGTACGGTTATGTTATAAGTTATTCGTTTCAACCGGACTACATTAACCAGATTAATCTCTAAACATATGATCGCAGTAAATTTAGGTTTTCATCGAGTACAACGGTACATACGAAACCCGTATTAAATATGAAATATTAATTAATACTTATGAGAAAATGTACAATCATTCACGTAACAAATTGAGTAATATCTGCAGTTTTGATACATTGTTATTAGTCTTAAACGTTGTCCGTGCTGCTCAATGCATATTATTAATGTTTTTACACGTCAATTGCACCTGTAAAAGAGTTTCTGATTTCTCTTTTCCGATTACAATAAAATAATAAGGTTTATGTTCATTCCGGTTCTGTTAAAATATGGGTCGAAAACAATACGATGTCTATAATCTAGTATAGATCTGATGAAATGCATAATGGTCATTGATCCATTTTTTTTTGATTTATTATTTAATTATTATCTACACGCGCTTAAGCTAGACATATTGGTAATAAACACATACGTATATACAGAACAGATGGGATTCAAACTATGCACTAATAATAACAGTGTTTTCTGTTTTAAAATATCGTTACGATTCAAGAGGATTATTCTCGGACGAATAAATCAAGAGCGTAAAAGTAAATATTACGTATCGGCCTACGGTGCACGGTTATGTCGCGTTAACAGCGGTTAGCGCGGTACATCGGGTACGTATTACGGCCGTTGAGAGTATTTAACCATGCGTACGGCGACGTACGACAGACCATGGATATACGGTTCGAACGCGACAAATGTGCCAGCAACGACGAAGAGGTGGAAAACAATACAATGACGGAGAGAAGAAGAAAAAAAATAAAATAAATGTACAAAGAAACGTACGGCAACAATAATGGCGGAACAACATTAATAATAATAATAATAACAACAACAACGAACAAACAACATCGACATCTACTTACGTAAGTACTTGATTCGTGCTGACGATGACTGGCTGTTGGCTGTTTTCCATGTTGTCTTTGACCTGCAACACGCAGTGTATCCAAAGCCAGTCCCCTGTGGCCCTCTTCTGTACCCTGGCCAACAGTATGCATGAACGGTCCTGTTCCGATTGTGTAACTGTGACCGACAATAATTATTGTTATTATACGCGCATTTCAAAATACGTGTTACGGCTGTGCAGAGTTTGTACGGTTTGTTTTTCTCTATACCCGATATCCGTGTACGCAATGCAGTGCAACGCGTCCGTGTATCACGAGGGGGGGGGGGGGGCTTTTTATTTTTTTTTTTTTTTATCGTTACCGTTTTTTATTTTTTTTTTTCAATTTTATTTTTTCAATTCGTACACATCGGTGCGCACCTCGGGACAGGCAGCCCTACGGCGTATAATAATAATAATAACAACGTAACAATACTCACTCAGCCGATGTTTGCTCTGGGCCTCGCGCATGCACTCCCAGTGCAACAGTTGGTACCACGAAACACCCTGAAGCTCCGAGCGGGAAAAGCCCAAATGAAATTCGCCTCTGAAAAAAAATCAAATAAAAAAAAAAAAAAACGTAAGTCAACGGAAACGGACGAAATACAATGTCGAACGTGATATGTTCGAGTTAAAATGTACACACGTGTATGCCGCGAACGGGATACGTACATTTATAGGACGGCGCATGCACGTATGTATGTAAATCGATCACGTCGGGAAGTGTTAAAGCATAATCGAAATACGGTTCGTACGCGCGCAGTTCCTTAGCACATCAAGTATACCCACAGAATACGCGTATAAATATTGCTATGAAATAAGAGTCGAATGATAAACGGTTGAGAATACGGTTTTCGATTATACGCGATTACGATTGGATTTTGACGACGCGCGGCCTAGTGCTCTCTCGTCCTCCGTGGCGCGGGGGTTACGTTATATACGTATATGTTTAATGCGTACGATAGCTGTATCGCGTAACGAAAACGAAGAATTTGTAGGCGTTGCGAGCGCGTTTGTGATCGATAGCGAGATTTGTTTTTAGATCATTCTCACCGTTACAAATCATAACCCGATCCGCCGAGAAAGTCGTGTGTGTGTGTGTGTGTCCGATTCTGGTATAATTTCTTTTCGTCGGCGGCGGCGGCGGTATCGTGGGCGGAGGGGGTGCTCTGCACTCTGCCCACCGCGGACGTTTGGCAACGATCGAAAACGCGGCGTTCGGTAACATATCCAGAGAATAACGTGGCCCGCAGCGAGTAACATAACACTTCCTTGCGCTGCTGTTAGAGCCTATAACGCGGTCACGAGATATCGTCCTGGCCGTAATGGTTCGTTCGTTGCCCGTGGTTTTGGTACGACGATCAATTCAAACACTCGGATAACGACGATTGATAACAGTTGGCCCTGACTAATGCGCGCATGTGTGTTCACGACCCGGTCCCGGTCACCGCACGCGCGACAACGCGATATTATCATTTTTATTCTACAGCACAGGTTCCTAAAGCGGTCGATTATGACCTGTAAGGAGGGTCTATGTCAACGAAAGAGAATTTAATTTCTCCCGAAGAGGGGGTGCATCTTGTGTAAATAGGGGTTCACGAGAGTTATAAGTCAAAAACGCGTGTCGTCATTTTTACGAAAAATATGTGTGCGAGAAGAACTTACAAGAAAAACTGATCGGAATAAGTACACTGACGATGAACCTAACGTAGTTCTGGCTTCAGAGAGACATACCTGTTACTTATCCTGCTTTATGGATAATCGCAAGAAAGTTTTTGATTGATTTTCCGCCATCATACTGCGTGAAAAGGTGTTTCAATACAGTTGTCGATATTATTATAAAAAAAATTAATATATTGGAAATCACCGACGGAGGAGATTTGAGGTTAAACCTGATTAATTTGAAGCCAGATACTGAAAATTTACTATTAAAGCATCAGGCTCATTCTTCCCATTAAATGTATATAATTTTTTAACACCAACCTTGATTTTTTTTCTACTAATGTAATAATTCACATTTAATTTGCATTACATATCGTTTTAATTGCTAAAAAAAATATTTGAATATTTTCCTTATTAAAGAAATGAAGGTATTATTGAAAATGACACGTTTTTTATTTAAAAAAAAATGCACTCAATAGTAATGCCCATTCAGGCGAGCAGTTCCGTGTGAGTTATGAAAAGAACCTAGATGAATTTGTATTTCGGGGTTCGACGAAAATGGAAAAAATTAGCACGCGTTCTACGGGGAAAAAAAAGTTTAGGAACCTCTGTTCCACAGCAACGCGGTAAATTGTTATTCCTCTCGCGAAACGATAACTTCTCGGCGAACCCCGCACGTTTAGAAGTGTAAACGTCGTACGGCAATGAAAAGTTTGTCGAAAAAGATTTGTGCGAAAAAATCCCGCTCAACAGCCCTGCGGCACGGACCGGATTGCGGTCCATCGATGCGCTGAAAGTCCGATGTAACTTGCGACCGCGAGTCGTTAGCATTACAACGGTCGGCACCGTTGTACGGACGGACGGACGCGTGACGTGTGAATGGGACGACGGTCGTACATTATACCTACACGCCCGATGACACCGGAGTTATGCGTACGAGGCCGCGCGGCATCGCTTTGAAATCGTCCAACCGACGACCGATGACGCGGAGGCAGGTGTCGGCATACTGAAATAGTCGTCGGGCGCATCCTGGACGGAAAGAATTCGTCGTGGCATAAGGACGAACCGACGAGGACACCGGGAGGAGTATTGCACGGGCGAGAGTTTCTGCGACGCTGCGGATCGTCACATCGACAAACGACCGGTCGCCGATACAATACCACGTGTGCGTGTGTTAGAAAATAAACGCGTAATAGCGCTCGTTTGCAAAGGGACGGCGTACGGTGTTGAGTTCGCGTGATTAATGGCGGCGTGTGTATACGCGGCGACGAAAGCTTGTTGCCGACCGAACTGCTTTGGTATTCATCGGCCGACCTCGCCCACGCGACGGGGACACCCGACAAATCGTTCGTTCGCCGCCCGCACCAATTCCAACGCGCGCGCAAAACTGTTATTAATCACTCGTTGCCGGTTTAATACGACGTACCCGTTGCGGACGCAATAAATACGTGTTCTTTGTTATTATTATTTTTCTCTGCTTCCATCCGACAACCGGTCCTGCGACCAACAGTCCAACGACATGTATTTCGGTGCGCGTTCAAATTTTTCCCCGCGTGCTGTTTTGCGTTCCGTCCGGGAGAGCATTTTCAATAATTGTTTTTTAACGAGATAATTGGCGAAATGATCGCTGGCGTTATCCGTATTGTTATGCGCAGCAGCAACAGCAGCAGCAGCGGTGATGATTTGTTGCTCCGACCTGTGGCGCGTTTTAATTGGCGCCCCCCGAAACAACCGAAGCCGTACTGCGTTCGATACGGGAAACATTTTTTTAAACTTATTTTTTATTTATTTTTTTTTTTCGTGTTATTACGCGCATGAATTATTCAAAACGCGTTTTTACTCGCCATCGAGGTGATGACCGCCGCTAGTAGTGCGCACCTCGCCTTCAGTATAATTTAATCTCTAACAATGACGCTGTTTAAAGGGTAAATCGATTAATAAATGAAAATCGCGTTTCGAATGCATAATGCGCGCGCGCGTTGATCACGTGCCGGCTCTGACGACGACGAGCGAAGTAGTAAAAATAAAAAAAAAAAACAATAAAACAATATACCCTCTCTAATGGTGTTTAAGTGTTAACATACATTTTATCTACGTGTATGAACTTCATGTCCATCGAGTGAATGGCTGTGAACACCGTCGTGGAACCCTGGACCACGGCCTCCCTGGTCTCGGGCATCGCCACTGGACTGCAGGTGGCTAGGAAAACTGGTTCGTTTCTGCTGCACAGTGGCAGATAGGATAGGTAATGGCCTTGCACTAAAACCACCTGCATTGGACAAATAATAATTACGTACACTGTATAAACAATATATTTTACTTAACGAGATGCCCAAACGTTGTATTAACTACGCGTTATGAATACGAATGCGACTGACATAATATTACGTTTTTGGAATACATGGCAAGTATAGGTTTTATGGATTTCATTCAAACCCGTTTTGGAAATGTTCAAAACCACCGGCAATTTACGAACCCGGATTTAAATTCGTTAGGATTCTAAATCCAGGATGTACTTTGCAATGAAGTTCGGTATCCGAAAATTATCTAATTACAAGGTATTCGTATTTGAAATAATTGCAAAATAACTGTACGTAAATCGTGTATAGTTTTGACAGGGAAAACAAACTGTAAACATCTCGTACGGATAAAAAACCGATATAACGTTTACACATCGATCAATAACCGTTGTCATTACTTTTTGATCGCCAAATCGCATTTGTCTCCGGGCATTTCTGGAAACGTTCATACGACACAAAAACATTCGCTTGCATCCTTGGTCTTCGGCGGAAGTCTGGCTTCTGGACAGCTCGGTTTGTACGGCTTGATGATCTTGTTTATCGATCATGTCGTACACGCTGTCACCGTGTATGAGGAGATCCTCCTGCAATGACAAGGAAAGAAAAAAAAAAAAAATGAAAATCGAATGAATAAAAAATTCCTTCGCATTTCTGATTTAGTAGTGGGTATTGCGCTGCGGTGAACAGGTGATTTCGAATACATCGAATGCCTACGAGCGACGAAGACATACGGGCGCGCGGAGAAAAATCTTTTATTTTTACTTCTACTCGTCCTACGTGCTATATGAAATCAACGCCCATAGAATCTTAATCGCTGCACAAATCTTAATAGCCCATCCGCCTGACCGTGCTGCAGGATGAGCAAGAGGAGGAGTGTGTATTAATAACCGAAGAAACGTCCCTAGGGTCTTCGTTGTCGTTGTCGTTGACCGCGGATCGTCGTCATGAACCGAATAACGTTTTAGACGCGCGATCCGTATTCACACGTATTACCGTTATTACATTTGATATTATTCACTTGTATACTTGTACGAGCTAGAACATCGATATCGCGGCTGATCCTTACGGTAAAGGAGATTAAAGATGTTATAAAAAAATAAATTGTTTTCAATTCGGTCGAGTTACTATCCCGTAACACCTTAAACTATTAGAAACCGGAAAATAACCGATATGTTGTATTATTATTTCTCAAAGAAGAATATAATATGGTTTCCCCCACTCCCCCCACTTGTATAGTTTTAACATTTTCATAAAATATTTTTTCAAAACCTAAACATATTATATATATATATATATATATATGTTTTGATTAAAACTTAAACATTGAAATTTATGTTTAAACTAATATTTCGATATATGTTTATATTTATTTAACACAAATATTGAGTGTTGCATAACGTGAGAATAAAATTACCGATATAATTGTTTTGAACCAGAGTTCACCTATATTTTTATAGACTTGAAAACGCGTTTACGCGTTTTACAAACGTCGAACCCGAAACCAGAACCTTTGTAAAAAACAGTTGAGAAACGAAACCGAAAAATCACTAAACCTCGAAGTCTTACAAGTTTTGGCGTTCCACGCAATGTGCGCGGGACGCTTGTCGACCACCGCCAACGCCAACGATTGTCCGGCAGAAGTACACCTGACGACCGTCACCGCTGCACCCATGTATGCTGCAGCGCGCGGTCACTGCAGACAATTTCCTCGTAATGACAATGATGTATTGCGAAGTGATAAATCAACGTGGTGGCTTATAACGACTGACGACGAAGACGACGATCGAGCACGGAGATAAAGCAGAAATAAATATGATCGTACCGGATCGGCTACGCGAACCGCAAGGCGGTGGCATATCCGCCGTGATACACATAGACCAGGCTTGTCCTTTTCGCCGACATTTTTTTTTTTTTTTTTTTTAAGAAGATAAGTGCAAGGATCGCATTCATATTTCATTCGTTCTAGTTATTAAAAACTATGCACAGTGGTAATTTGTAAATAATTAAATTAAACATAAATATGGTAACTGAAAAACGTTTTTTTTTCGATTTTCTTCGTGATTGTCCGATACGAAGGAGTGATATCTGAGAAACTGTACATTTTTAAATGAGTAAAAGAATTTGCAGCGCTCAATGATTCCGACACTGTACGCAAAGCCAACTTAGTTCCCAAAAATCGGAATTTGCCAAAATTGATCAGTTACACGAGTATTGACTATCATGTCTCTGTGCACAATCTGCAGGTCTTATGAACGCGCACCTCTCACTTCTCCAACTTAACATCGCGACGCTTAGACTGTCACTAAATCTGAAATCGTTGAGCATAACCGAATATAACTATATTTACGCCACCGTAGCCGTATTCGGTTTAATCATAAATGATTACTGAAAAAAAAAAATGTAAAAATAAATGCACTACTCGGTCCTTACCCGTTACCTAACCGACTACCACGGCTTATTTATTATTGTGCGAGAACGTTACACGCATTTATCGCAACACCAATACCGGCTGCCTCGTGCTGTATAGTTGCCGGTTTTATTTTAATTTTTTTTTTTTTTTTTGTATTCCTTCCAACGTCTTTTCGCATTCTAACAAACCTGTATTATATCGTACGGCTGTGCGGGCAATTCTACGCGCGAACTTTTGTAACAACACAGTGAAAGTCTACGTGTGCGAGCGAGTACATAATAATAATAATAATTTAATAGTATTTCGTACGATTCATTTATACACACATAATATGTGTAACGTGCACGGTAAAAATATGTATTACTTTACCGATATATCGGGAAAAAACGTTTTGCGCGCGGCAGGGGACCGGGTCGCGTGAAAAACACTTACCGCAGTAATTATAAAAACGAAATAATAACATACAAATAAAATACCCGTGCAAAGGAAATTATTACGTAGTCACTGGGTGAGAAATAATTTTTTTTCCGCATAAATTACTATTCCGTCCACTATCTGAGCGCGCTCGGAAGGTGTATCGATACAATAATGTACGATAATGTTTCCGACGATCATTGTTGTTTGATTTCGCGTTGTTACGGTGCTATAAATCGTAACGAAATAACTAACGGCGAGAATCGCGATATCTCGTGAAATCGCGGCGACATTTAACGGGTTAACGGTGTTGCGTTCGAACGGGTAATATCATCGAACCTCTGAAGGAACGTTTGAATAAATAATACGACAAGTGTTTTACGTGTGCACGAGAAATCGTTTTATCACTTCAATGTTTTGTTTTTTTTTTTTTTTTTTTACGCGTTGAACACGCATCAACAATATTATGTAACGAAAGAAAAGTATAATATTTATTAACACGATTTTTCGCGCCATACACATCGGTAATTTCCATTGTTAGCGCGAGCGAATAGAACGAATAACACCGTAACGCTCACGCGTTGGCGCTGTGCAGTCGTCCCGCTGCGGGTGGTGCGCTCTGGTATGATATCGTATCGCATACGCGCTAAAATATTATCATAATACTGTGTACGCGGGTAATTTAAGTACATATCATGTATTAGTACACGTTTCTGTAAGAAGATCTGCCGATGGTTTTATCCAGACGATTTGACGTCCGACAACGTATTTTATGGACACGTACAAACTGCGTTTATTTATTTAGTAGTCAGTTTGATGTCTCGGAAATAATATACATACGCTACCCTAGCCGCCACCATTTTTGATTTAACAATAATGTTTACGCCGATAGTCGGTACTCGTTTCCTGCGAATACCCCGACCACGTTTTTATATATAATCCTTGCTCTACCAGTTCTTCCGGAAAGTCGAATTTTCTACGGGTAGGGCTGGCGTTACGTTACTCCAGTTCCAATCAACCATTAAATTTAACTTTTCACAATTTTTTTTTTGTGCCAACAATTAGTACTGAATTACATAGAGAAACAATTTAGATTTTCGATGATTTACTGCTTAAATAATCAATACAGATACTCATTTCTTATAGAAATCCTAGACAATTATGATTAAATGTTATTGTGAACGACGTACTTATGTGCATGCATTTTTATGCTATTGTTAAACATTAAAATATCGATTTATCTGAAATGTTATAAGATTAACATAGTTATTTGTATCTTACGTATACGTATTTTATCGAAATGTATAATTCATAGGTTAATGTCGTTTTATATTGTCCCTGTAAACAATTTCATTGTGAGAAATAATGAATTCCAAAAAAATTGACTTTTGGAAAAACTGGTAGAGCAAGAATTATAAAAATGTGATTAGGAATTCACTGGAAACGAGTACTAATTATTAGCGCGGAATACAGTTGCAAAATTTAAGATCAAGGTGGATAGAGTAACGTACGTAAACAATATGCGATTAAATAGTAAAGATGCGTTAGTTAGATTTACAAGACTCATATAAGAAAATATTACAGAAATTAATAATACAAACACGGATTTTAAGTTATATACACCTCGAATGGCAATCACTAGAGCCCGGATTTATATGCAATTGCATGTTTGTACTAAGTGTATGCACGTCTATGGAGGTTTGAAATGTCCAAGATTCATATCACACCGAATTTAAACATCAAATTTTATAACGCATATAACATGCATATTTGATGGGTTATTAATAAATGAACTATTTCGATTTGCAGTACATTTTGTAATCGCCTCGAATAGAGCAAGAATAGGCACGATATGTATTAAGTTTCAAAAATGTTTTTTTTTAAAAAATTTGTATTTTTTTTTTGAGTTTTTTATTAGTTTTTTGAGCGAAGGTAACCTCAGATTATCTAAAATATATTTTTTTAGTCTTTTTTTTTTTTATTCGTATTCTCGTTTTTAAATTTCCTTAATGTTTTAGATCGATTTAAATGACTTGAAATACAGAGCAGTGAATATCATCAGTTTTTTTTTGTTTTTGATAAAATATTTAAAATTTTATTTGGTATAATAGTGTGGTTTTCTAAAAAAAAAAAAAAACACATTTTATGAAGTGTAATGTACCTAAAGCATATAATTGCATATTTAGCCACTTTTTAAATGCATATAAAATCCGGGCTCTAGCAATCACATAATGAAATAAAGGGCAAAAAAAAAAAAAATGGCCTACGACAGCACAACGATATCCTGATCCAAGAAGATTTTCCGAGACAAGTTCGATTGGCAGGTGAACAAACGAAACGGATTTAAACGTGACAACGTGCTGTTGTTGCGCGCGTACGTTTTATTTCCTGTCGCTACGTTAAACCTCGTTCGCAGCAGCCGTACGACCACGACCACGGTCATGTGAAATACGGTGCGCGACGTGCGGACGACACTTACCGGGTCGTTAGCAGTGCGGCGGCGGGCTAATATTTCGAAGTTTTTATGTACGCGTAACGAACCGTCGCAATAAACGAAACGCGTACGGCGGCGGTGGAAGGCGCACGGAACGAATGTCAACGGAAATGTGCGAGCGCGCGGCCGAACGAGGGCAAAACGACACGCGTTGCGTGGGCCGGCGCAAATGTTTCGCGCGACCATAACATGCGAACAAAACATAAAAACGTGTGTGCGATGACACGTTCCAGTCATCGGCGGGTATTGTCGTTTTTGAATGAAAATTTATCGTCGCGCGAATCGCATTCGAAAATGTGGGAAAACGCGACCCGTAAAACTGTACCGTAATTGGACCGCGGGATCGGACGTGATGATGTACGGTCGAGATAAAAAAAAAAAAAAAAAATAATAAAAAAAAAAATTAAAAAAAATGCGACACCGTTACTTCGCTGAACGTTTATCACACGGCAGCCATTCCGGCGGAGCAAATTGTTATGCACACTTTGACCGCGGACGTTACGTTACAATAATATACCGTTTGCACTGGTGATGGGAATAATCGAATGATTAGTAATCGAAAAATAAAAAAAAAAAAATAATCGAACGATTAGTAGGTAATCGAAAAAAAAAAAAAACAATCTAATAATCGAATGATTCATGGTTTAACTGCTTGGAACTGGTTGTATAAATAATCGAATGATTATATGAAAGCGAAATGCATTTGGAATCTAAATATTTATACGTATTAAACCGCTTGGTGGGCCGATTACCGATACTGGGAGTTATATCAATGATTAGAAATAAAATTAATAATACAATGCTGATCGACAGTCGACTTCTTAATTTAGTACCCAATGACCGATGAGTAAAACACACGATTTTTTCGAATAATTCGATTAATTTGCTTTTGATAAACGTGCCTGGTAACATTATTTGGATTATTAAAATCATTCGATCATTCCCATCACTATTTTGTACTTCATTGGTACGTGGTACGCGTTGTGATACGATTCTCTGGCGCGAAAATGTGTTCATTATAAAAGTAAAACGATAACGCGAAACCAGTCCACAATTGATTTCGAACCGTATTGTCTTTAATGTATTACATAACATAATGTATACTAACTGACCGTGCTGACTAAGTAACATATTAATAAAATTAGTCCCGAGGTAATTGCTGTTCGTAAGATAATGAAATGTATCGTGAAAGTGTTAGTAATTTTTTTTTTTTTGTTTTTACGGAAACACTGTAATGAAATTCGATTAGCGTTGCCAACATAATCGAAATGTTAGGTGCTGAATTAAAATGAAAAAAAAAAAAATAATACACACGCGTTTTGTTTCGCTTGTCGAAAAATTAATATACTCTTGCTAACCTATACTTATTATGATATTCGATGAACATTTATCTAACAAATAATTTCTCTAACCGTGCGAGTTCATTGTGCAGGACATAATTTGCTGTCGAACCAAACGACGTAGACGACGACATAGACGCGAGGTGTCCTTTTCACGGTGGTGCAAGATAAAGGTCATGTGGCGTTGTTTTAATTTACACGCGTATCGGTTCCAAAAGCGCGCAGGTTCACGATGCCCTTAATACGAGGATTACACGTTAAATTGGCTCGGTAGTTTATAATAACATAAAAAAGAAGACGTGGGGGGGGGGGGTTGTCGTCATGTAATCATGGCTAGAACGTGCCCGGCGCGATCGCTGGAAAAACGGCGTTTATCTCGATGGGAAATCTGTAGTTTCTCATGATCTGCTTACTTTTTTTTTTTTTTTTATTTCTTTGGCCGTGTATGTACATACATTTTTTTTTATTTTCGCGGCCAACTCGTATTTGTACCTTGTCGTCGTTGTCTCGTCGATCTCTATCAGAGAGGCTTTTTCGATTCTCCCTTCCTCCCCGTCCTTGCTTCACCACACGGTGGCTAGACGGCTTAATTAACCTCATTAGCGGGCTTGTATGAACAATATAGGGAAATGGCCGGAGAAGATCGACCGAACAACGCTTTCCGATAAATTCTGACGTGGAATAGAGAAAAAATAAAAAATAAAATAAAGGAAAAAACAATAATAATAATAAGAAAAAAGAAACCAGTAGGAAGGCAAACAATGCACACTCGTACGGGTTCATTTGCCAAAGAAAGCCACGAAGCGAATTCATCTTCGTATTAGTGATATATGCTGCACTGGATGCAGATTTTTCCACGAGAAAAAATAAACTCGATTGTTTCCTATTGTTCGAATATTTATCAAAGTTTACCTGAACTCGCGGGTTACATATTATATACGTCTAGCCTGCGTGTACCGCAACAGTATTGTCTGCGCGTAGAGATATTTAATACGAGAACGCTATCAGAACAAGTCAATGAAAAACAGTCTCGACAATATTCTAACCGAGTTAACAATGTAATAATAAATTGTGTAAATATCTTTCGAAAAACTATTTCAATATTCCATACATAAGTCATGTACAACGCGCACGCACGCATGCACAAAAACGTACAAAGCTACGATTGGAAAAAATTAAATTTTTTTATAAAACTGCAGGCTCAACCAGAGAACTGTACGACGTGCGTTGGAAATTACAATGGATCACGTGAATGATACTTTATCATAGTTATAATTACTAAAAAAAGATGAGCGCATCTGTATGTTTATACATATTATAATTTGATTTTTTTCCTTTATTATTATAATTATTGACGAGGAAAATGTTTAATAATAACCATCCGCCTGGTTCAAAACTTTGGTAAGACCTGTTTCACAGTTCACCAATAGATATAAACGTAATTGGGATTGTTAAGCGGAAAGCATTCATCGTACGTTACCGCGGTCACTGTAGGTATATAAAAATGTGATATTAATGGACGTGAGCACATCCGAACGAGACCGGACCTGAATACTTCCTTTAAAAGTACATCGCAACAAACTTCTCCTCCGCCGTTTTATAACGATCGCACCGACACGCAACTATCAATAATACCTAATAATAATAATAATAAAAACGACAACAACCCGTAAACGAGTTTCGATGTTAATTTTACGATTGGCGATTGATTTAAATTTTAATTAAATTAAAAAAAATAAAAATACGAAAACACGGAACGGCCGAAAACGGTTTGTCGTCGACGGAGAGTAGAGATTGTTGACCGACGACGACCTTTGACTGCGGGAATTCGTCTTGTTAGTCTCCGATCACGTATCTAACCTTGCGCGCGGCACCGTTTCGCACCGGAACGAGCCGCTTCCACCCGGACGCCGCAGCGGTAAACCGGTGCCGACAAAGCACCGCGTACGTACGGACTGCACGGAGCCGAAACACTACCGTAAACCCGCCATTCATATTCTCCGCGCAAACCTCGGGTAATCGCCTACCGAAATTCGCGAACACAAAAACCCGCAGCGATTCGAACATCTGCCCGGTGAGACTGTTGCGCGCGATTACGCTGCGAGCCGACCGTTGTTTATGCACGACGTGACTCTGCCAGCAGAGATGAAGACATTCCGCACAGCCGACGGGCAGAAAATCGTGATGGGGGAAAAAAAAAACGGCGAACAAACACGGTCTGTAAGTACAAGCACCGGCAAAATCCCAAAACTCTACAGAAATCCGTTTTTGCGCGCAGCCGAGTGTCTTACGTGTTGTTATTCTAATGAGGTATACGGTTTTTTTTTTTTTTTATTATTATATACTATATATTCTATGGCCGTTGGCATACAAATAGTCTTAACGGTTCACATTTTAGGATAAATGATTACACGTGTACAATTTACAAATCATTAACTATTGATAAGGTTAGTCTTGGTCGTGGAGGTGATCGTGAGGCTTTTGTTGTCCGGGTGAAATGCTTCTGACATATATACGGTTATACGGTTTTATTTTATCTAATTATTGGTGTTTTTTTTTTTTTTTTTTTATGACATTTCCTCGGATAGAGAAATCGGATACAGAGAGGTGCGCGAGCGTTGGCAAAGTAAATTTATGGATTGCACACGGGATTCGATCCTATTATACAGAGTGTATAGTTATATACATGTATACATTTATCTAACTGTTATAGCGAAGGGGAGGTGGTGGGGAAGTGAAAGGACTATAATCCATACCGTTCGCGGTAAGGATAATATTTTTGCGCGCCATTGACAACGCGGTAGTGGTCCTTGTAGGATAAAGAAAAAAAAAAAAAAAGCGCATTAAAAATAGAAAGATGGCTGATATGACCAACGTATACACACGTGTACATTGTCGAGAAACGATTTATGGGTAGGAAATCAATAAATGTCGTTAATCGACCGTTGCCAACGTTCGGTTTCAATAGACGCAAGGAAACGTCGCACCGGCCTAATGAACCTTATCAGATTATACCTAGTACACTCTTCCAGCGGCTGATGAAACTTTGACCGCGTTCGGCTTTCGCCATATAACAACTTGTCGCCATATATATATATATATATATATATAGATATATATGTGTGTATGTGTGTGTGTGAATACGAAACCGAATTACGTGTGTATGTATTTTTTATGTTTTTCACTTTCTAAAAAATACAAACGAATTTGAGTCAATTTTGTGATCTGCACACATGCATGGTAAAATATTGTGTTCGTATAAACAAATGCATAAGCTAATCGTTCGATTAGAAGTCGATGTAGACTAGTTGCAAAACGGTCACTATTTCTTTATACGCACGCGAATATCGACAATAACTCATGACAAATTTGTATTAGCAATGATACTCAAAATATCATCGCTTTTTATATTTTTCGATATATTTTTTTCAATATATAGTATTGAAAGATTGCTGAGCCTATCTTGAACCAACAATGTCCTTAACCAAGTTTTTATTATTTTCATTGCACTGAAACTTCTTTCGCAAGTAGCCAAACTATGTAATTGGTATTGTTAATGTTATTGTAAATAGTTTTTTAATATTACTTATTTTACGATACTAAAAAAAAAAAAAAATGAACAAATAATTATAAGTAAATTATAAAAACAACGAATAACATTTCTAACAAAGTTTCGATTTTGGGGGAGCTATTAAAATATTTGGATGGTCTAAGCCCCCCCCTTCAAGCCTCTCCTGATATCCGCCTATGCCAAACGGATAAGATCAATAACTCATCATTCACTCGATTACGCGCTCACTAACACACACACACACACACACAAAAACAGCGCAAATATATCTCGTAAATATACGATATAACGCGATTTGTGCACAATTTTTAGTTGAACAACCGTTCGCCGTTGGTTTATGGAAACACCGAGTGCACGGTATAATCGTGCGGCGAACGTATACACGTGACGTGACCTATAAGTAAGACTTGTAAATCGTTGAAAAAATAAGGGAAACGAATTTTATTGCAGTGTTCGAAACGTAGATCGCAAGATGATTGAATTCAGCTAACGTTCAACGCGGTCGAAAATTATGCGTTGTGTTTTTCGTTTTCTTTCGAGGCACGCGCCGATTTTTTCTCCCGACTATGAGACGGTTGACCGACCGCGTTCTCGCAGTTACGCCTCGAATCGAACGTACGCGCGCGCGTGTACGATTATTACGAAATCATAATTAACACGTAAAACATACGCGTAAAATCATGAACGATCAACATCAACAAAACCTGGTCGGGGCACAATAACGTTTCGACGATCGAACGTACGTCTCGACGCTACGG